>NW_006159579.1:7540272-7578106 GCF_000334495.1 Tupaia belangeri chinensis | reverse complement strand
GAGAGAGAGAGAGAGAGAGAGAGCTCACAGATTTAAATGGAACCTCGTCACGTTGAATTTATTCGTAATTTTGAAGATAATACACATCCCTTATTACTGGGTCTTCCCACGAAGGACCAGTGACGTCTCTACACTTAGGTGTTTCTTTTACATTCATTTATTCATCATATACTCATTAAGCACTTAATATATGAAAGAGATTAGAAATATAATCATGAATAATGAAATGTAAATGTTTTCTTTAATCTTGATCATTTATACTTAGTGTTATTTTCAGGTATTTTGTAGTTTAATTTCCGTGTGTCCATGTCATGTGCAATGTGTGTTTGTGCGTGTTCACACAGATTCCTTGTAAATGAGGGTTTTTTTCATATTTGAAATTTCTCTTTGGTTATTGCTTGGCTCTCAGAAAGCAATTGATTTATGTGTAATCACACATCAAATGGTGTTATGGTTCAGATCATGGTTAGTCTTCCAAACTTTCATGTTTTGGAATTCGATGTTGGGAAATGGTGAGTCGGTGGGAGGCTATTGGTTCATGGTGACTGAGTGGAGGCCATCTTCTAGTGAATAGATTAGTGATGTCTGGCAAGACCAAGTGAGTTTTAGATCTCAGAATAAGAGGTTAATTTATCTGAGAGCTGGTTGCTATAAGAGAGAGTAAGCTTTGTGTTTCTTCTCTCTCTCTTTCTGCAGGCACCTGGCAATCCTCTGTGGTTCCCTTGGCCCTTGTTTAATGCTAGCCTAACACTAGACCTATGCCTTTGGACTTCCTTGCTGACAGAATTTCGAGTTAATACACTTATTGTGGGTACCAGCTGATGACGTGGTGGTTGGAGAGACTGGACTCCACATAGCCAGCTTTGCAGTTTGAGCCCTGGACCCACCAGCTTGAGTGCTGGGTGGGTATGCATTCATGCCCAGTGCCCAAGATCCCAACAGGAAACTGGAGAAGGGACTGTGGCATGGCTGTCCACCCTTGGATGTGCTTTCTCACTTTTCCTCTCTCTGACCCTCTCCAGAGCACAAGTACCCTATAACAAATTTAAAAAATATAAATAAGTAACCCTTTTTAAAAAAAATAACCCTTATTTTTAAAATACATCACCCAGTCTTAGGTAATTCTTTTACCAATGCAATAATGGATTATAAGAAATAGTTTCCTGAATTTTTAGTTTTAAGAGCACTAAAATAGATTTCCTTGGTTTGTCTAAGAAAATTCACTTATTTCCCAAAGGAATTAGAAGCATATCTTTACTACAAATATTTATATTTTATTATTTTTTTGGTATTTTATTGCATTGTATAGAAACTCAAAATAACTACTTTATAGCAATTTATTTACTGTAATGGAAATGGATGACAAGTTTCAACTTATATAATAAGTGCTATTGGCTTTGAATGAATTCTTTTATCAAGTTAAAGGTCTTTATATAGTTATATGTTAATCAGTTTGTTTCATTTAATTGAATTTTGCTTTTTATTTTTTCAGAAGCAGGTGCTATATTTATTAAGTGACTTTTTTTGCCAGATGTCAAAAATGTCTGCACAGTTTCTTAGCTATCTTCTCCTAATGCACTAAACATTAACCTATTCCTGATGTAAAATACCTTGCAATCTTTTATACTATTCTTTTCTATAACTAGAATCATAAATACATCAGAAGCAAAACAACAAACACCAATGTATCCTCTCCTAAACTAGTTAGGAGTAATAAGACTCACAGCTTGAATTTATTAAGTATTGATGGTTGCAATGTTTTTTCTTTAGATATTAGAAATATGTTCATGGATGCAGCAGTGAAGAAAGCAAACGTCTTGCCCACACTAAAAGGGAAAAAAAAGTAAAAATTTCAGGTGCTAATAAGTGGAGAAATTGGTAGGGACAGAAAAAGTACTGCTGCTTGGTGGGGGTAAGGGTCTTATTTTAGATAGACCATTTAGGAAGGTGCCACTGAAAAATGACAAATCAGCAGAGATTGGATAGAGTAAAGGTGAAAAGGGAAAAAGGACATCTTGAGAAGGAACATTTTAGGTAAAAGGAGCAACAGGTACAAAAGTCTTGCAGTGTGAACATTCTCACAAATTCAAAGAGCAGCGATAATATCCTGGGATTTTTCTTCTTTATATTCATATTTTGGTCTTTAAAAAGAAGTTTATCTTTTTGTTGAATAGTGTGACATAAGATTGTAAAATTACTTAAGAAAAAATTTCCAGTAGGCACATACACTTGCCAGAGAGAGAGAGACAGGAAGAGAAATATAGAGTCGGCGATGTGGGGGAGAGAGCATCTCCACAGTAGGTCATGGCCATCCCATAATCCCTTCTCCATTGCTTTATCCTGCTGGTACTTGGGACATGCATGCAAATGCAGCCAGCATGTCTTTCAAACCTCTGGGGCAGAAACTTGAACCACTGCCAGTTAAGTGGGATTTGGGTCCTTTAACCAAAACCTCTAAAATTACCTTTTCAAAGTCACATTTTCTACTGATTTGTAAAAGACAAGTCTCCCTTAAATTCAGGCCTCAAATAAGTACTTTGATAAAGTTTCTTAATTTTCTCCCTGAAGTCTGCATCATTTTGTTTGTATTTTGTAGATATTTTTGCCTTAGGGCGTGTGCACTTGCGAGAGAAAGAGAGAGAGAGAGAGAGAGACAATGAGAAGGAAAGTGAGAAATCACTCCCCAGTAAGGATGACTGTGCCACAATTCCTTCTTCTCCATTCTTCTCCGGGTATCTTGGGCAAGCATGCACACACACCAAGCGAGGGTTTCAAGCCACTGGGTCCAAGATTCAAACCATAGTCTGCCATGTGGGAGCCTAGCAATGTAACCACTATGCCACCTGCTGGCCCCAGAATCTTTATCTTTTTAAAATAATTCCCAGACAAATAATACTTTTCTTGGTAGTTTAAGAGTATGGTTTTATTATAGAATACATTTATATTTTAATTGGGTTTTAATTTTGACTTAGGAATGCTATTGACCTTTGTCTTCTGACTCAGACTACTCAATTCTTTTACTCATTGTAACAGTTTGTAGGTTATTTTAGATTCTTCTAAGTAAATCAAGTCTGTGAATAATGCTATTTTGTTAGGCCTTTACAGCTCTAAATTTCATTTTTTTTATTACTGAGGGGAATGATCTTCAATGTTATAATATATAGTGATGGTGTTATTTATTCTTTTCTTGCCCTGAATTTAAGAAAGAGTCCTTGTAATGCAGAATTAAGTGCAATATTTCCAATAAGGTTTCTCTTTAACAAATTATATTGGGGTCTAATTTATATAAAATAAAATGCACCCACCTTAACTGTACAGTTCAACAGGTTTTGTCAGATGTGTACACCTCAATAACTAGCACCACAATTAAGATACAGTATGCTTTTTATCAAGCCAAGAGTTACTTCATGTTCACCTTGATATTTTCCCACAGATGTCCAAACTTTTTTCATTTTCTTCAGTTTTTTACTTCCTATTCTTAAATTTACACAATTTCTATTGTTCTATACCCAAGTTTCAGTACTCTACCCTAGACCTTTCCCAATCTGAGAAAAATTTTATGTTTTTCTTACTTTATATCTTTATTTGTATTGCATATATACCTAAAATCTACTGTCTTAGCAAATATCCCGTGTATATAGGTGTATATAGGTGTATATAATATATATATATATATAGTATATCACAATTATTTTATCAATTTAGCTGTCAATAAACAGTTTGGTTCTGTATCTTGGCTATTATGATTAATGGTGCAATGATATCACTATGAGGCTCTGATTCATTTCCTTTGGGTCTATGCCCAGCAGATGGATCACTGTGTTATATAGTAGATCTATTTTCAACTTCCATACTGGATCTTCCATACTGTTTTTAATAATGTCTATATCAGTTATATTCCCACCAATATATCCAGGTGTTCTCTTTTCTCCATTTCTTTGCTGGGACTTGTTATTTCTCCTCTTTTTAAAAAATATCTTGCAATTTTAAAAATTATTTATTTTTGCTTAGTAGTTTGGATTGCTAACCTGGTTGTTTACTAGTCAAGACCAACTTGGCTACTAGTTAGGACTGGTAAACTGTTTGGTTGACTACTATTGACTAACTTCTATTGACCACTATTGACTACTATTTCTTTATTTTTATTGTATGTATTTAATATGAATAACATGTTTCGATGTGTGCATGTTTCGATGTGAGCACACACACACACACACACATACACACACATATTTATGTTTAAATGACTACTACAGTGAAGTAAATTAGGCTAGCCATCACTTGCCCTAGTTTTGTTGCCTCAGTTGATTGAGTACTATTTAGGACTAATAATGTGGTAGCTTACTAGTCAGGATCAAATTGACTACTAGTTAGTTCTGGTAACTTGGTTGATTACTAATCAGAACCAACTTGGCTATAGTTAGGACTAGTAATCTGGGTGGTCACTAGTCAGGACCAAGTTGGTTACTAGTTAAGACTGGTAAATAGGTTGGTCACCAGTCAGAACCAACTTGGATACTAGTTAGGACTGGTAACCAGGTCAGTTACTAGTCAAGACTAACTTAGTTACTAGTTAGTACTGGTAACCTGGGTGATTACTAGTCAGGACCAAGTTGGGTACTAGTTATGACTAGTAACCAGGTCAGTTACTAGTCAGAATCAAGTTGGCTATTAGTTAGGATTGGTAGTCAGATAATTCAATAGTCAAAACTAACTTGGATACTAGTTAAAACTTGTAATCTGGTCAGTTACTAATCAGGATCAAATTAGCTGCTAGTTAGGACTGCTAACCTGGGTGGTTACTAGTCAGGATCCAGCTGGCTACTAGTTAGAACTGGTAACCAGGTCACATACTAGTCAGGACTAATTGGGTTACTAGTTAGGACAACCTGACCCAAAGTTTGTTTTCCTTTATTCTCAGGTCATTACCTGTTCCAAAGAAGTCATCTTAAGTTATAGCAGGTAAGGACATTGGTGTATTTGATCTATGGGAGATGGTGATAGTAGCTAGTTGTTGGTAGTTAGGACTAGTGACCAATCTGGTTACTAGTTAGGACTAGTAACCAGGTCAGTTACTCATTAGGGCCAACTCATTTACTAGTTATTACCAAGTTAGTTCTAACTACTTGAAACTACTATACTAAGTTAGTTGCTAATTATTTTTTTCGCACAGGAAAAAAAGTTAAATTAATTTCAACATTAATGTGAATAATTAAAACTGTCTTAGATGATAGAAGAAAAAATACTACCAAAAAGTATCAGTGTCCATTACATTACATTATATAATTTATATACTTAATATGATACCATTTAAATTATTCTATCTGTGCTTCATTTAGATTAATTTTTGAAATAAGATCAAGTGGAATATTAATCTCGTTTAGCCAGATAAAGGAAGTTGCTATTGAAGTTAATATAGCAAGCATAGAAATCTGATTCCAGTGTAGATAGAATTCTTCTATTTAGTCTTATGCTTCTCCTTCATTGTTTTCATAGATATTCCCTTGTTACTAGTGAAATCCACCTCCAGATAGAGCCAATTTTACAGAAATTTAATGAGTCGCCAAAACCATTTAAATGAAAAAAATTCATGTGACTTGCTTTTTTTCAATATTTCTTGATAGCCGTGGTCTCATACTGAGCCTGCAAAATCTTCAAGTCATGACTATATTCATAGCAGAGCAAGAAAAATGAACATGTTGTGTTAATTCCTCATGTCCGTCAAGTGCTATGGGGATGACACATATGGGTCTCAATGATGCCTACATATTCAGTGTATTGTCTTACAGTAGGGGCACTATGAACTAGGGGAATTTAGCACTTTTATTATGAGTGGTAACCTTGCCCTTTGCCTGGGGAGAAAATCATCTTGTCTCTCAAGATCATGCACTTTGAATCCAACACTGAGATATGTCCTAGCTAAAGAGCAACAGAACCTTGCATTAGGGATACTCAAGAATGTGCAGACACACTCAGGGCTTATGGGTGATCGTCTTTCTCTGTGCTCACAATATTGACTTCTCTGTATTCACAATATTGACATTTGAGGATAATAAAGCACATAAGTTGTCAAAAATGTTCTATGAACACACAGGTAGCAAATAGTATGTACAGAATGGGAACTCAAGTCTCTGACTAAAATTCATGGACTATTTTGCCACAAAATAACTGCCTCATGATGTTTTTTGTTAATTTCCTATAAAACTAAGGGAGATTAAACTCCTACGAGTAAGAAAGATTTTACTCTTTAGGATATTATTTACAATGTCCTACAAAAATGTTGAAATGTCTCAATCATTCTGACTGTCCTTATCTGGTATTTAGGCATCATAATATTCCCTTTGCATTAGTTCATTACATTTAAATTCTATTTTAAGCTCAAAATTTAAGGAATAGGCATCAACTGAACCCTCAAGATTGCTGAAATCTGAACAGAACTTATAATACCTGTAAGAAACAACAACAACAACAAAATCTTCAGACCACAATCTTACAAGCTGATGTCTACAAAATTTTTTCCTCTTTAATTTTACAGGAATACAATACTTTTAGTGACTTTTTTTTTGAGAGATTTTTGCTATAGGGTGTGTGTGCTCACCAGAAAGACAGAGAGACAGAGAGATAGAAAGTGAGAAATCACCCCCCCCCAGGGGGGAGGACCACACCACAATCCCTTCTCCTCCATTCTTCTCTCAGGATCTTGGGCACACATGCACATGCGCTCGGCGTGAGTTTAAGCAGCCTGGTCTGGGACTCTAACTGCTGTCGACTACGTGGGAGTTCAGCAACATAGCCATGACGCTAACTGCTGGTTCTGTGACTTTTGATCAATATTCACATCTGAACAATCTAAAAACTTCAACAACAGATAAGGGCTGGTAAAATTCACTTTATTTTCATGTATTGCACAGTTTCTCTGTTGGCTCTCACATATCTGAATTTTGAAATGTAAAGTTTCCCTGTAAGAATTAGAAATGAAATTTAATGATATCTAAATAACAATAAAGGAAAAAAAACACATGGCAATTACTCCTTGCCCAGTCCATCCTACTCCCTCGGTTTCTTTCTCTAGTCACAAAGATATCAAGGAAAAATTGAAAGTGTAAACCAAAGCAATAAAATTTGTAAAGACTTTTTTTCTAAAATGACATTTTAGTTCAGGACAGCAGAGAAGGATTTTAATGCAGAAGTAATTAAGGAATGAATTATTAAAAAATTAGAGATCAGTTGCTTTGTTTTACATTGGGATTTTTTTGTTGTTTTTGTTTTTACTTTTGACTTGTGTGCTTATGTATATTGAATATTAATCCTTTATCAGATATATAGTTACAAGTATTTCCTCTTAGCCCATAGGCTGCCTTCTCATTTTATTAATTGTTTCCTTTGCTGTGCAGAAGCTTTTTGGTTTGAAATGATAATTTATTTCTCATCCTAGTAATGCTAATTTTTAGCTCAGAAATTACATTTTTTTCCTTTAATTTTGCTTTTTGTCTGATAGTATTTTCTATCTTCATACTCATTGAGATGTTTTCTCTATTTTTCCAAATGTACTTTTCATTAATTCTGAGAACATAATTACAATAGCTTTTCTTTTTTTTTTATTATAGTAGCTTTTCAAAAAAATTCAAAGTTTATTTCTTTTGTGAGAGTGAGAGGCAGAGAGAAAGAAAGAAGCACCCTCAGCAGGGTCTTTTGCTGTCATTATCCGCCACTGTATTGCCACCCTAGCATTCTCAGTCAGCAGGATCATGGGTGCATGTGTTTAACATGTACCGGTCAACCAGGGGAACTGAACCTTTGATCTTCCATATGGATCTGGAATTTCTTTCACAGAGTGTTTCTCCTGTGCCACTGAGCTGGCCTTATAATAACCTATAAAGTCTTTACTTTTTGTTGTTTTTTTAGTTTATTAGAGAGTACATTCACTTGTCAGAGAGAGCAGAAAGGAAAAGTGAGAAGGTAGTCTCCATGGAGGTTGGTCACATTGCAATTCTTTCTCCTCCATTTTTCTTGTTGGGATTTTGGGCATGCATACACAAATGCCCAGCTTGTTCCTCAAGTCACCAAGTCCAGGACTTGAACTGTGTAGTTGACCATGTGGAATCCAGCCACCTTAACTACCATGCCATGAGCTGGTCCTTAGTCTTTTTCTGCTAAATCTGATATCAGGCACACATTAGTCAAATTCTATTGAATCGACTTGATTTCTTCTCTTTCCTTTCTCCTCCTTCTCCTCCTCTTTTTCCTCCTTCTTCTTCTTTTTCTTCTTCTTCTTTTTATATGATTTACACCCTTCTGTTTGGTTTGTTTTTTTGGTTTTGAGTTTTGCATGACTACTCATTTTTTTGTTTAAAGGTGAATACTATAGGCTGTATATCATCATGATTTGAATACTATTATGTTTGGGACCAGCAGTTGGTGTAATGGCTATGTCGCTGGACTCCCACATAGTCGACTGCGATTTGGGTCCTGGACCCGGTGGCTTAAACTCACACCGGGTGAGTGTGCGTGCATGCCCAAGATCCCGAGAGGAGAATGGAGGAGAAGGGATTGTGGTGTGGCCATCCCCCTGGGGGGGGGGGCGGTGATTTCTCGCTTTCTTTCTCTCTGTCTCTCTCTGTCTTTCTGGCGAGCACACACGCCCTATAGCAAAAACCTCTCCAAAAAAAAAAAAAGAAAGTGAATAGTATCATGTTGTTCTGAGGACTAAACTGTACATATACATACACACATATAGCAGATAGTTACTTTGCAGGTTCTTAAACTGCAAATTTTATGTCTCCTGTAATGAGCAGCAGCTATTATTTCTGCTCAATTCTTTGAGTTCCCAGCAGTTGCATTTTTAGCTTTGCTTTCTTTGGGTCTCCACTTTACCTGTATACTTTAGCTGTCAGCCAAGGAATTGGACAGAGTTTACACTTAGATTTTTGGATTCACTCTTTCTGTGATTCCCTGCTTTTAATGTTCATCCCACATAAATTTCCAACTTGCTTTGCCAGCTTCAAACTCTCTATTCTTTCACTTCAGGCTAGTAAGATTTTAGCATATTGCCACTTCAGCATGCACTCAGTTAAAAATTCAACAACTCTTATCCAGTGTAGTTCTATCTTTGAAAAGTAGAAAATTATTTTGTTTCTGCTGATGTTTTCACTGACCTCTGAGGTTTCCAATGTGTATGTGTGGTTTAATGGCCAGAAAGGTATGCAGGAAGAGTTTATACTTAGATAGAAGATCTCACCCTCTTTGCAACTCTTGTTTCCAGGAATTCTCTACTAAATATTCAGCCACTTTGTCTTCCTTGAACTCTGATTTTTCACACACTTAAACCAGTAAGGCTGTGATTGTTCACTGTTGGAAAACTTCACAAAAAAACATAGCCTTAATAAAGAAATTTATTTCTCTGTCATATGTAAATATTTAGAAGTTGGCTCTCAGGCTTGTATGTATTTAAATATATTTAAATCAACAGAATGTTAATACCATACAATGAACTACTTGAGAGCTCACAATCTGGCCTTAAATAAGTCTAGATTTGATTCTGATCCTGATATTTATCATCCATGTGATTTTGACTAAATTTTAGTATCCTATTCTATAAAATGAACATTATGTTGGGTCAGTGGAAAAGTCATGATGCATTTTTGAATAGAAAAACAGAAAAATACATTACAACTTTTCCAATGACCCAATTTTTTTTCTTCTTTTTCTTTTCTTTTCTTTCTTTCTTTTTTTTTTTTTTTAGAGTTTTTTGCTACAGGGCACATGCGCTCACCAGAAAGAGAGAGACAGAATGCCAGAAATCACCCCCCAGGGGGGATGGCCTCACTGCAGTCCCTTTTCCTCCATTCTCCTCTCAGGATCTTGGGCATGCGCACGCACTCACCTGGTGTGAGTTTAAGCCACTGGGTCCAGGACTCAAATCGCGTTGACTACATGGGAGTCCAGCGACATAGCCATTAGGCTAACTCCTGGTCCCCAATGACCCAATATTATCATGAAGTTCATTGGGCTGTTGAGAGAATAAAATAACAATACTTAGAGAAAAAGACAAAGTTATAACATGGTTTGCATAAATTAAATGTCAATTTGATATTAGCAGTAAAATGAAATTGCTATGAAAAACAATAAAAACATCTAGATATTTATTGTGCTTTAGCTACATCTTCTATAACAATATAATTTTATATTTGTTTTATGTTCCATGTTAAATGATTTCAAACATTGTTAAATTGTTTTATTTAATGTCAGGAAAATCATACAACTAATAAACTATGAATATGTATATTAATATACATATATTAAACTATGTATACATGTATATTAATATACATATACATATAATTATTTGGTTTCAAAGATTTTCTGAGTTTTCTAGCCAGGAAACATGAAGGAGGTCTGTCATAATAAGGTTTGTAAAGCATCAAGTCAGACAACTAGAAATACAAAATTTATACAAAAAATATAGAGAATGATGGCTAAGTTTGTACCTATCTTGAGTTTTTCCTCATGCTTGATCTGTGTTTTCCAGGATTTCCCAAGAAACATGAATAAGAACAGGGAATTACCACTTGAGACAATAAGAAATGCATGAATCAAAGGTAGAAGTTAATATATAGAGTGGATTTAGTTACCTGACTCCATTTCATTGAGTTTGTGTCTGAAAGAGAGGAAACTGTTATGTAACTTTCTGTAATTACCTTGAAGTTATAGGCTGGAGCTGCAAGAGGGTTGAGAAGGAAGATGAACTGCATTGCCTTGGCATAGTGCAGGTTAGGAAGGACTTGGGAGGTGGTAAGGAATATCAGAATAAAGGGAAGAGAGGAGAAGTCAGCAAGGAAGAGCTGGAAGTGGAGTCCTGGTTGTGACCTAGCTGTTGTTCAGCTTTGATTAGCTGCAGTTGCCAGATTCATATTCCTGCAGGGATGATAGACTTGGGTCAGTGAACCAGGATTCCTATGCCAGTATACTCTGAAGCTTGCAAATACTCATTTGCTTCTTGTTTAAGGATGAAAGTACTAGACATTGTAAGACATGGTTGGGTATCAGCCAAACTTTTTTCTAAATATTCCCTTAGCATGATCCCATAATTCCTTTTCTGTCAATTACTTAGGTTGTACCATATGTCTATGCCCTCTGCCACACTAGTAGGGATCCGAGATTTGAAAGAGAAGAGGAAAGTCTCTCCTGTTCCATTTACCACATTAGATCTCTGATTTTGCTAGTCCCATTGCCTGTGAATTGACTTTGATCTCTGTCCTATTGATTTTTATTAAAATTTTTAGAGTAACACAGAATGTACCATCACTTTTAGCATCTCTAATCTTTATTTTCTTTGGTGTCTTCAATAGCTGACCCTTCTTCAAAACTAACTCAGGGACTGGATGGTGACAATGGGAAGGTTCTAGGTTCACATCCAGAGACCTTCCTGAGTATGCCAGACACACTCATGACCATGATCCAGGGTTGACTGAAGCTGGTTGTATACTGTGGTGTCAAGTCCCTGTTAAGAGTACTGCCTCTTTCTCTCATGAAACAAATAAATAAACTTAAAAATGTACTAATGTATATAAAACAGTAACAAATCCTGTTAGCTCTATATTCGAAATGCATTGTAATCCATCCGGTCACATTCCTCCTTTTCATTGCTACCACCCTGGTCCACCATTATCTCCTTTTCTTTCTTTCCTTCCTTTTTCTTTACATTTATTTATTTACATTAATTTACTATACATCATTATACCTGGATAACTGCAGAAGCATCTTTACTAATCTCTCTCCTTCCAGCCTTGCCCTTATTAACCCAAGGAAGATGATAAAAGCATAACTCATATCTTTCTGCTCCTCTGCTCAAAATTTTCAGATTGTTTAATATCTTATTCAAGTTAAATTACAAAGCCTTTAATCACCTGCAAGATCCTGTGATCTGGCACCTCCTTAGCAACTTGACTTCATCTTCTACTTCTCTTTCCCACAGCATTCTCTACTCCAAGAATGCTGGCCTTTTTAGAAGTCCTGCAAGTACACCCTGGCCTAAGGATGTTCATTTGCAGTACTCCTTTTTGAGTGCCTCTGTTCTATAATGGTAACATAATAATATAATTAAGAATTTTTTAAAAAAAGTCTTCCTTTATGGCTTCTAAGTAGTGTTCAGTATTAGAGACTAAACTGAGTTGAAAGTATTATCCAAGAAGATCCTAAATTGCTATGTACCAAAGAAAGACTGGTAGTCCTTGGGGCCAGCAAATGGCATAGTGGTATGTCACTGGACTCCCACATAGTCGACTGCAGTTCAAGTACTGGACCCAGTTTCTTAAAACTCATGCCAGGCATGTGTGCATGTATGCCCAACAACCCAAGAGGAGAATGGAGGAGAAGGGATTGTGGTATGGCCATCCCTCCAGGGGGTTATTTATTGCTTTCTGTCTCTCTGTCTCTCCAGTAAGTGCATGCATCCTATAGCAAAAATATTTCTAAGAAAATTAAAAATAAGAAAGACAGGTAGCCCTTGCAATGTCAGGTACCACATTAAAGTCCTTCACCCTACCAAACACTGCCTCTCTCTCCCTGATTTCTTTTTCTGTACTTTATATATGACCCAGGTTTCCATGATTCAGGTCAGCAAGTTACTTTGGATATGATATTTTAGTAAATACTGGGACATATATTTCACTCTGAGAGCACGCACAATCTTATTGGGGAAACCAAATAGAACAAATATGGATAAATTTCGTATCATACAAGAAGAACCAAAACAGAGATATGTCCTTGTTATATCCTAACCACAGGGTATAGAGATTCATCCTTATTTGAGAAGGGGATGCCGGGAAAGTTTCTAGAGGAGATGAAAGAAAGAAGTTCTGACTGCAAAGTAAGGGAGGGGGTGGAGGAAGGTAGAAAGGCATTTGTCATAGACTGGACGGTATGTATGATTCTTGTCAAGTGTTTAAAATAGTCAGAGGTTTGAGGTTATAAGAAAAAGACCTACAGGTACAGGTCTCGTCTTGTTCAGGAAACTGGAACAAAAGCCAAGGAAGGCTTCTAATCAAGGGAGTTAGTGGTCAAATTCTTATGGAGTAGGCTCACTCTACTTATTAGGGAGTGAGTTATTAATAAGTATTTAAGGGGGTTACAGATCAATGTTGCAACAGTGAAATCTGGTGCCAATATAATTTTTCTGCCTTTTTGACTAGAAAAAATATTCTTTTTTACTCTATATTTCAACAGTTTGTCAGTTATGACTGTTTTCATCTATAGACACAGACACTGATTTTTCTTCAGTGCAAAGGATTTTTTTTCCTTCTCATTTTTTCAGTTTTTTGAAAATCAAAATCCAGATTGCTAGGCTACTCATAGATAATAGCACAGAAGGAGAAGGCTTTCAAAGATACTTACTTGTCTGTGCCTAAAGTGGCCACCACGATTAGTCAATTTACCCTATTAGATGTGTCCAGTCTCCCCCGACCCCAACCACACCAAGTCACAAAGCCACCATACTTGCTGCTAGAGCTGAGCCCAAGGAAGATTTAACAACTAAGGCCATCAATTCCCTTAAACCTGATTTTCAGGGGTTGCCAATCTTTCTATTACTGTAATTGCTGGCTAAATGAACTATAATTGTATTAAGAGGTAACTCTAAAATATGTATGTGCTCTCTGCTAATTCTCAGAATTTGTAAGGCAAGGGGATTGATTTGTTGTGCTTGGAAGTACCATTAGGAGATGCTCTCTCTGGTGTTTGTCATTTTCTTTGTATTCTGGGGAAAGTAAAGGCCAGATGCCCAAGAGTTTGAGAGACAGACCTGCATGAATTGCTGTAAATCCCAAGATTCTTATGGTATAATTGGTCATAGCAGTGATTCCCCAATATCAAAGATCAAGTCAGAATCCTCTTTAGTCCTGGACATAAAAAGAGAGTAAGATTAAAGTTCATATTCTAATAATCTTCCATGCTAAGAGCTATGCTGGAGTTTTGCAAATATGTATGTTTTTTCCTTTCAAAAACTCCTGCAGTAGAGCCATTAGGTGGCATGGTGGTAAAGGGGCTCTACTCCCACATGGTCAACCATGGTTTGACTCCTGAACCCAGAGGCTGGAAAATCATGATGGGCATGTGTGCATGTAGGCTCAAAATTCTAGAAGAATGGAAGAAAAGGGACTGTGGAGTGGCCATCCTCCCTGGGGGGTGATATCTCACTTTTCCTCTCACTGTCTCTCTGGATATTGCATATGTTCTATGAGGGAAAAAAAAATCTCCTTCAGTATGATTATGTTCAGTTTAAAAATTGTTAAATAAGACTTAAGGATGATAAATGGCTTTCCAATACTTGCTTGCCGACAATCAAGAAAATGGAAGGTCCGATCCTGATTTCTAGTCCGTAGCTACTGGAGATCTATTTCTAGTATCATAAAAGGTGTTTTTTCAACTACCTTCAGATCTGACTAAGGCCAGAGACAGTGGTATAGGATTATGTTGGGGCAAATGTTTGATGGAAAATGAAGAAATTCTATTTTTAAAAGGCTTCTGTGTAGACATTTGTCTACTAATTTGAATAATTAAATATATCAAATAACCCACAATGTCCATCTCTGGGGCCACCTGCATCTTTGATAAAGCCCAGAATTGAGGTTTGGGAATTCTTAACTTCTTATTATGGCTGGCCATTGGACATCCTCACTCCTCCCTTTAATTGAAATAATGATACTCATTTCCTTACTTGCAAAGCAAAAGGGAATACAGTAGGCTATACTATGCTGGGGTGGGGGAATAAACCTCAATAGATGAGTCATGGTGAATAATAACACAGTAGACCTAACGTAGTTCCTGTCTTCAAGGAACTATAAATCTAATGGGTGAGACACAGTACCAATAAATAGAAACAGAAAACTCTGACTTAAATTTGCTTCATATGGTATGAAGATAGCTACCATCCAACATCTATGCACCCTTCCTTCCTTAATAGCAAAATCATAATTTCTTATCAATAGTGTACCCAGCTAAAATCATGCATTTTCCTACATTCCGTACCACAAGATTTGATCATATGACTAAGCTCTGGTGAGTAAGATGATATGTAATACTAATAGGGTGGCTGATTAACTAAAGTGGACTCATGAAAATGGCTCCTACTGCCCATAAAGTAGAGGTGATAGGTAGAATTAAAGCAGCCATTTTAAACTTTGAGGTGACCTTGAAGGTGGACATCATTTACAAGTATCTAGAACTTCTAAGTACTTATATAAGTTGCTTAGAGAAGTTACTCTTATCCCAAATCCCTTTGCCTACTTCTAAGTTGATCCGAAGCTGCAATAGATGACTGAATAGTTCAAGTGATTACACATCTCTCCTTATCACTAGAGAGGGGCTACATGGCTTAGTCTTCCCAGAGCAGGAAAGTCCTAGGAAAAAGATAACTCTCATCCAATTAGGGATAGGAGTCATTGGGTAAATAACTCAGCTCTACTCCTCCCTAAATGAGACCATTCTAGATGTAGTCTGTAGATCCTTCCAGAGGGCATCCATTTGTTCATTGCTGTATCCTTCATTGACTTCTCCCAGGACAGCTTCACTCTTCCAGCTGCCTGTCTTGTCTTTCTAGAGTACCTTTCTGAACAAATCAACTCTAGTCAAGCTTCCAGAGGAACCTAAACTATAATAATACAGAATTAGCACTGGCTTTGGGTTGGCCAAGTGACTTCCTATTTGCCAAATCTAGTTACTTGACTTTGACCTTCTTCTTCCTCATTCTTTCTGTCATGCTTGACGGCATAATCTTTCCTTCTCTGTTGAAATTCTTGTTTCTCTTGACTTTTGCTATCACCTTCATGGAGTCTTTACCTACTTTAGACCTTTGCCATGTCAGCCTTCCAGGTGTTCCATCTTTGAGGTCTCTTCATTCCAATGCTACACACACACACACACACACACACACACACACACATTTTGACATCCACTGAGCCAATAAACACCTTAATTCTTCTTCCACAACTCTATCTTTCCTTTCCAGAATAGTATTCAAGGGTTAGATAATTGGTTTGCTTTTCCTTAAAGGTGACTTACTCCTTCCTTCCATGAACATATGACCCTGGTATTTTTTGTCCCTAGTATCTTTCTTTCAGTATCTGTTTATACTGATCCAAAATTTAACTATTCCGAATGGTTCACCTCATCTATTGTGTCCTCCAGGATAACTTTATATTCTCCAGTAGGATGTGATATGTACGACTTGTCATCATGCTGTTTTCTGTACCTGTTAACCATTTTTAAATATCCTTTTGACCCTGACTGATCCCTTGGTAAATATTTGTTGAAAAGGATTAGTATTGAATTTATTTTTAGTAAAATCTTTTTTGTATCCATTTTTCTAGATAGTTTCTTTTCCATAACATTTCCATTATTTGAATTTCAAAATGACATATAAGGAATTCATATTTTATTATGTTAAAAGATGTAATAGTTTTGAAATAGCAGCACAAGAAATCCTTTCATTAGTTTTTCTAGAGTATATCCCACTTTCATGTAGATACATATGTAAAGTACTTCACATGCACCTCTTTTTAATTTTTATTTAGTTTCAACTCAAAACACACAAACTTCTAGAGATATCTCTGCCTCATCCATGAAATAAAATATGGAGTGAACCTGATAGATGGCAGAAAACAGATTTAGTGTTCACAAAACATTTATATTAAAAAGTTTATTTAAATGTTCCAAATCTTCAGATAGCCTGTAGAGACTGGAATCTTCTGTGCCAGTTTTAAACTGAGTAAACGTATGTTATTTTCCATTTCAGTGTGTATTTCTGGATTCTTTAAGAATTATAATTATCAGGACCAGCAGATGGCATAATTGTTACATTGTCAGACTTCCATGTAGTTGACTGTGGTTTGAGTCCTGGACCCAGAGGCGTCAAACTCATGCATGTGTGTGTACATGCCCAAAATTCCAAGAGAAGGGTGGAGGAGAGGAGATTGTGATGTGGTCGGACTCTCTGGAGAGGTTATTTCTTGCTTACTGTCTCTCTGTCTCTCCAGCAAGTGCATGTGCCCCAAAACAAAATTTTGTCAAAAAAGAAAAAAGAATTATAATTATTAAACCCAAGGATATCTAGGAAAATGCATTATCGATCACAGAAATTAATGTTCTTTCAATATGATCTTTCTGCTCCTATGTAGCATATAGCTTCAAATGAAAACATATTTAATATCCTAGTTCTGGGATTGACCCTTACTTTGAAATATTGTGGATTATTTTCTGACACATGGTCCTGGTAAAATTAAACACTATATCCCTTGGTCACTGGTTCTCTAAGGAATGCAGAATATTCCCTCTTCTGGTATTATGTCTTCTTGCCTTCCTCCCCTGCAGGAGGTGCAGTGTTGGATGTTTATGTTCAGTGAAAGGAGTTCTTATTGCTCTAAATGGGCATAAGGGAAAATTAAAAATGAAGATGAGTCAGTCAAGGCAGTTGAAGAGCTCTGCCATTTTGTATGGATACATGTAACTTGAGGTTCAATAGTTAAAGACAAGAATCCTCTAAACTTTGAGTTAGCCCCTTTGTTTGATATATTTAGCTATGTGTAATAATTGTGTGTGTACGTTGCATTGGAATGAAGAGACCTCAAAGATGGAACACCTGGAAGGCTGACATGGCAATGGTCTAAAGTAGGTAAAGACTCCATGAATATATAGGTGATAGCAGAAGTCAAGAGAAACCAGAATTTCAACAGAGAAGGAAAGATTATGTCCATCAAGCGGGTCAGAAAACAATGAAGGAAATAGGATAAAAATAGAGATGGTTCAGGAGAACTTTCTTTTTATTCTGATCCAGATAGTTCTGGAGGATGAATTGTACTCAGAGACCTCCTCTCTTCATTCCACCCCCAGCACGGATGGGGGAAAGGAAGTTACAGTGCTGCACACCTGTGTTAGTTATTGGCAGAGGGTTACCTCTAGGAAAAGAAGTATGAACTCCAAGGCATCTGAACAAGGCAGCCTTCACTGGCTATGGAAAATATTCTGGAAAAGGTATAAGTTATTAGTAGTCAGTAGTTAAAAAGTAAAAGCACCAGTCAGGTAGAGGGGAACTAGGTAGAGAATCAACATCATCTGACACAACAAGGTATTGCTGAAATACTCTGGGCAGAGTGAGCTCTTACAGGCCTTTTACTGAAGTTCAATAAAGGGTTGTTGTAATTATTACTATTGGGTCTTCAGAAAAGTCATGACATATTTTTCTATATTTTCTATGTAAAATGCATCGTGACTTTTCAAACAATCCAGTATTATCATTAATTATAGTGTCTTTCAAAAAATTTATGTTAGTCATCATTGAGTAAAAATTATTTACCTGCTCAAATGTTTAGTGTTTGGGATAGTAAATTAAGGCAAAGATAGTAAGCTCAGAATACTTGACCATGTAAAGCACTACTGTTTTAGCCAATTGGTTCTAAATTTTGTATTCTAAAAACAAGTAAGAAGTAGCATGACCAGAGATAGCATCTTCCTTATAGCTCTGAGACAGGTACCAGCAGCAGCTGTAACTTAAAACAACCCACAGGACATGTGTATCTCTATTCCTTGCAGAAAAGCAGTCTCAGAACACAACTCTGACTACAGACCGGCCCGTTAATGTTATAAGAATATATTAGACCCTCAGGAAAGTCATGACACATTTTTGCATAGAAAATCATAGAAAAATATCTCATGACTTTTCTGATGACCCAATATATTTAAGCAAATTTGAATTCATACCAGGAACACTCAAATCACCTTTGATGACAAGGAGAATATGGAGGCTGCCCACCAATACATATTCTAAAGAGACAGATGTCAGTTTGGGTCCTCTCAAATTTAGCCCTGGTTGAAGAGAGAAAGTGAAACAATTAAAACCACAACAAAACAAAGCTTCTGTTCTTAGGAAAGATGATTTAATTATATTCAGTTAGCAGAGTGCTTATCAAAGTATGTTGGCCATACCAATGTGGTACATGAACAGGGATAAATATCAGTTAGGACTAAATTAACTACTAGTAACAGAAAATATAATTTAAAAATTGCTTAGGACCAGCCATTGGTGTAGTGGTTAAAATGTCCAGATCCTACTGGAGTTCCAGATCCTGCTGCTTGAAAAAATGCCAGGCATGTGTGTGGCTCACCCAAAATCCTAAAAGGAGAGAGAAGTGGAGGAGAAAGGAATGACCATACGGAGTGACCATACTCCATGGGAGGTACTTTCTTTTTTCTATTTTTTTTTTACAGCTAATTAAGTCATTTTTTGCACATTTAGTGGGAGGTACTTTCTCACTTTCTCTCTCTTTCATTTCCCTTACCTCTGTCTCTCTCTGGCAAGAACACATACCCTCTGGGAAATAGAAAACAAAAAAACAGTTGCTAAACAAGTTAGGAGTTCTTTTAATTTTTTTTTTTTTTTGCATCATATTCAGAAGTCCTACTCTGTATACATTTCTGCTTAACTATCTTTAAAAAAAAGGTTTAATTTAATTGAGAAATGAAGATTGTATATACTCATCATGTATAGCATGGTATTTTGATTGCTTCTCGGCCTTTTGGCTAAGATCAAGTGTAGCATGATATTTTGAAATATATATACATTATGGAATGGCTAAATGGAACCAATTAATATGTATTAGCTCACTTTTAAAAAAAATTATTTTATTTAGCTTTATTTAATTCTTTACTTATTTTAATTTCACTAGAGAGGAAGAGAGGAAGAAGGAAAGTGAGAAAGCAAGCTGCCAGGTCCTGGAATCAAAGTGTGGTTGGCCATGAGTGAGTCTAGCATTACTTTTTTTTGTGGAGAGAGCACTCAAAATTCACTCATAGCAATTTTTAAGAATACAACACATTGTTATTATTGTCACTCTGTTATAGAACAATAGAGCTCTTGAAGTTAATCCTCCTATCTAACTGAGTATGGCTTTCAACCTAATGCTGGTTGCCCCACTAACCCAAAACGGCCACTTCACTTTTAATGTTGTGCCTATTTTTAGGGAAAGGTAAAAGAAGGCAGGAAAAAGTGTGTATCAGCTTCCATGTCCTCCCTTTTAGAGTTTTCCAAGGAGCACCTATGAGTAACTTGTCCTTATTCTTTTTCTAAAATTTATTTACTTCCATGAGCAAGAGAGACAGAGAAAGGGTGATAGAGAGAAAGAGACAGAGCACCCCAACAGATCCTGATGCCCTATCCCACCCCAGCCTTCAGTCTGCCCCAGATCATGGGTACATAGCCAGGAAAATCTCCAGACTCAAATCTAGAACCTTATACCTTATGATGTGAAATTACCTCACAGAGCATTTCATTTCACCATTGCTCCACCTATCTGGCCTCAACTTAATTCTTCCTTTTAAAAAAATGTATGTATACACACACATATCTATGTATAGACATAGATATGTATATGATATACATATGTATAGATATGAGTGTGTATGTACCCTTTTTTCTATTTTTTTTTTACAGCTAATTAAGTCATTTTTTGCACATTTAGTGGGAGGTACTTTCTCACTTTCTCTCTCTTTCATTTCCCTTACCTCTGTCTCTCTCTGGCAAGAACACATACCCTCTGGGAAATAGAAAACAAAAAAACAGTTGCTAAACAAGTTAGGAGTTCTTTTAATTTTTTTTTTTTTTTGCATCATATTCAGAAGTCCTACTCTGTATACATTTCTGCTTAACTATCTTTAAAAAAAAGGTTTAATTTAATTGAGAAATGAAGATTGTATATACTCATCATGTATAGCATGGTATTTTGATTGCTTCTCGGCCTTTTGGCTAAGATCAAGTGTAGCATGATATTTTGAAATATATATACATTATGGAATGGCTAAATGGAACCAATTAATATGTATTAGCTCACTTTTAAAAAAAATTATTTTATTTAGCTTTATTTAATTCTTTACTTATTTTAATTTCACTAGAGAGGACGAGAGGAAGAAGGAAAGTGAGAAAGCAAGCTGCCAGGTCCTGGAATCAAAGTGTGGTTGGCCATGAGTGAGTCTAGCATTACTTTTTTTTGTGGAGAGAGCACTCAAAATTCACTCATAGCAATTTTTAAGAATACAACACATTGTTATTATTGTCACTCTGTTATAGAACAATAGAGCTCTTGAAGTTAATCCTCCTATCTAACTGAGTATGGCTTTCAACCTAATGCTGGTTGCCCCACTAACCCAAAACGGCCACTTCACTTTTAATGTTGTGCCTATTTTTAGGGAAAGGTAAAAGAAGGCAGGAAAAAGTGTGTATCAGCTTCCATGTCCTCCCTTTTAGAGTTTTCCAAGGAGCACCTATGAGTAACTTGTCCTTATTCTTTTTCTAAAATTTATTTACTTCCATGAGCAAGAGAGACAGAGAAAGGGTGATAGAGAGAAAGAGACAGAGCACCCCAACAGATCCTGATGCCCTATCCCACCCCAGCCTTCAGTCTGCCCCAGATCATGGGTACATAGCCAGGAAAATCTCCAGACTCAAATCTAGAACCTTATACCTTATGATGTGAAATTACCTCACAGAGCATTTCATTTCACCATTGCTCCACCTATCTGGCCTCAACTTAATTCTTCCTTTTAAAAAAATGTATGTATACACACACATATCTATGTATAGACATAGATATGTATATGATATACATATGTATAGATATGAGTGTGTATGTACCTCTATCATCTGTCTATATATATATATATATATATTTAAATTTACATTTAATCTTATTATTCTTGTTAGCCAGAGTTCATGGTCAATCTAACTACAAAAGAGTTTGGGAAATGTAATTTTCTTTCTGGCTACTTTGTTACTTTTAAAAAATAGAAGTATGCTTCCATTAATATAGAAGAAGGGTAGAAAGAGTATTGAGCAGACAAATTGTAATTAATAGGTACATATTTTTATTTTAATGTATTTTATAATCTTACCTTTCATTAATAGTAAGAGTACATTTCTTCTGTAGACAAATAAAGTATTTTAAATGTGAATTGATTTCAAGTTAATTAATGAAAGGGGTGGTATATAGAAAAGGTAAATTTATGAACATGATCTATGGATGACTGTGATTGAGTAAACAGATCTCATCGACAAATAACCACTGCTGTGGGATTGTAAGAAAGTATAAGAAAAGTCTTTCAAATATATTCTCAGGTCTTTTGGTGCTTAAGACAAGTGGCAGGAAATATATCTATGAAAACAATCACATTTGCACTAGACTGTGGAGAACATTAAAATGTTTGAGAACATGGACTTTTTGCAAACAACAGGTTAAAATAAAAGCCTCTATAAGCTGGATTTCTGTCTACAAATCTGTCCATGAGTGCATGCATTATGACTGAAGACCAGCATCTGGCTCATGTCAATGCTTGCCCAGTAATTTCCACCTTCATTGGGTAGCTATGGATGCTGCTAAATCTCGATAAGAGGTAATGGAGAGGTTCTTCACATTAGCTCAGCCTGGAGAGGCATCATCCAGTCACCTGAAGTGTCAATAAACACTGGCCTTTAATGGTGTTGGCTTAGTGATAACGATACTGCACATTTCTGTTTGTCATTATGAGATTTAACATCGGCTGATTCTCTCTGGGTAGGGGCTCATTATCAGGTTGGGGAATAGAGCAATTCGTGTCTCTTAGAATCAATCATTGGTCCCCTCTAGTCTACCTCTTAGTAACAAATTTGTAAAGAGAGCCAAAGATGTGTTCCTTACATTCACGGACATAAGCTACATGCATTTAAAATGTGGTGGTTCTTTAAAAAATCTAAGAGTGAAGAATAAAATTTGATCTGGGCATAACCAATTAAAGATATAGTTTAAAAAAAACATAGAAAGTACCTAATTAAGGGGCACAATGAAGTCAAAAGTACAACTGAAGCATGCAGAAAGAAAGAAAATAACAAGATGATCAGATGACTACAGGCAAATAGAAATCAAATACGCATTGCTTAATGGGAATGAACAGCATTATTTGAATAGTTTTGGGAAGAAAACAATTCTATCTCTAGCATTTTTAACCCAATACTGACTGGAGCTAGAGAGCCCATTTAGTCTCTACTTTTCTTAATAATAATAATAACAATGCTTTAGGGAACAGCTAGTGGTATGATGGTTAAGGCTGTGGATGATCACATGACCAACCATGGTTTGAGTCTCAGACCTGGTAGCTTAAAAGTCATGCCAGGTACATGTGTGTACATGCCCAAAACCCTAAGAGGGGAATGGAGAAAGGATTGTGGCATGACCATCTCCTCTCAGGGAGGGGAGGGTGTGATTTTTCATTTTCCTTCTCTCTGTCTCTCTCTCTCTGTGTCTCTCTGGTGAGGACATGTACTCTATGGAAAAAATCTAAAAAAAATAAAAATAAAACAAACAAATTTATTGAAGTATAATTTACATACCATAAACATCACTTATTTTAAATGTGAGTTGATTTCAAGGAAAATAGTATTTAATGCTACCAGTAATACATAGAAAAGGCAAATATATGGAGATGATCTCTGGATGACTGTGGTTGAAAAAATGGATCCTATCAACAAATAACCACTGTTGTGGTTAGTGTTTAAGTTTTTCCTCCACTATGCCCTTGATGATGTATAGGATCTTCTTTGCTGGTGAATAAGCTTGATTAAATACTTAATGCTCTCAGTCTCTAATTTTAATATTAGATCCCTGTGTATCGAAGAATCATACCACAATTTCCTAATAATGATAGTATGACCTCTCATAGTATGTAAGTTTGTTTCCAAAGAATAGAACAGTAGCTGATCTAATCAGAATTTAAATAACTTTTGAAATTGAATGATTTACTATCCTATGTACTTAAATTCATTCATGTCTAATTGTTACAGAATTTATATTTAAAGAAGAATACTTTATAAAACTCCTAGATCTAGGCAGTATTTTAATGTTTATTTCATGTGTGAGAGAGAGAGAGACGAGAGAGAGGAGCATAGATGGCTATAGATGGCTATAACCAGCCAACACCTGGTCTGAATGGTCCACAACTATTAGGTCAGATTCTCACTCTGATTCTCACTCTGACCTCCTGCTCCAACTGACCTGGATTGCAAGCACTCGTGTGCATGCCTGACATGTGCAGGTTGACCCAAGAACCAAAATCAGTCTTTCATGTGGCTTCCAATAATGCTGAGCATTGTATTACTTTTTGACTCTCTGAACTGGTATTGACTAGATGAAGCAAATTTTGACTGTCTGAAAGTAGCTTTGGTCAGTTGAAGCTGGTTTATATCAGACCCAGTCATTTTAAGCCTATTTTGACTGGTTGAAGCAGATTCATGTTGGCTTGAACTAGTTCCAAGCTAGCTAAAAACTGGTCCTGAACAGATTAAACTGGCTCAGGGTGACTCAGATCAGTTCCAGCCAGCTCAAACTAGAATTTCTTTTTTTTTTTTTGGAACTGGCTTCAACTGGTTGAAGCAGTCTTGGCTTGGCTAAAACTGGATTCCAGCTGGCTGAAACTGGTCCTGACCAGCTAAAACTGGTGTGGGCTGGCTCAGTCTGTCTCCAGCCAGCTCAAATCAGTGTTTGACTGGTTGCAATTGGTTTAAACTTGCCAGAGCTTGTTCAGAACAGCTGAAACCAGCCTAGACTAATTGAAGCCAGTTTCTACCAGGTCTACCTAGCTAAAATTGTTTTTTAACTAGTTAAAGCAGGTTAATGCAGGCTCAAACCAGTTTTCAACTGGCTGAAACTGCCTTGGGCTGGTTCCAACCAGTGTTTGACTTTTGGAACTGATTTTGACTGATTGAAACAGTTTGGGACCAGCTGAAACTGGCTTTGAATAACTGAAGCTGATTTATAATAATTCCAGTCAGCATAACCCATTTTTGACCAGTCAAAGCAGATTTAGCCTGGCTGGAACCATTTCCAGCCAGCTAAAACCAATCCTGGCCCACTGAAAGCGATCCCAACTGGCTCACACTATTAGGTCATTGAGAAAGTCATGATGTATTTTTCTGCTTTTCTGTGCAAAACTGCGTCATGACTTTCCCAATGACCTAATAGTTGTGGCCCATTCAGACCAGGTGTTGGCTGGTTATAGCCATTTCAAAAGGGGTCACACCTGTTTCAGTTAGCGCTAGTCTGTTCCAAATGACTCAACTGCTTTCAGCTAGCTCAAACTGGTCCTGAGCAGCTCAAACTGTCTTGGGCTGGGTCACATGGATCCAGCTAACTCAAAATAGTGTTTGACTATTTTGAACCAGTTTTGACAGGTCACAGTGGGTTCAGAACCACTAAAACTGGCTTCCACAAGTTGACATGTTTATACCAAGTTCAGCTGGCTCAAACCAGTTTTGATTGGTTGAAACAGGCTCTTGTTGGTTCAAACCAATTTTTAGTCATCTGAAACTAATCCTGACCAGCTCAAATAGGCCCGGGCTGGCCCAGACTGGCTCCAGCCAGCTACAACCAGTGTTTGGCTGTTTGGAAGTGATTTCAACAGGTTCACACAGGTTTGAACAGGCTGGATCTAGCTTCAACCAGCTAAAGCTCTTCTATCCAGATCTAGACAGATCAAACTTATTTTGGCCTTTTAAAGCAGTTTCATGCTCAACTAGTTTACAACCTGCTGAAACTGATCTTGAACAGCTTAAACTGGCTCAGGCAGGCTCAGAATGACTATAGTCATCTCTAACCAGTGTTTGGCTGTTTGGAACCAGTTTTGACTGGTTGTAGTAGGCTTCGACTGGTTGAAATTGGCCATGAAAAGTTGATACCAGTTTATACCAGGTTCAGCTGGCTCAAATCTGTTTTGACTGGACGAAACAGGTTCATGCTACTTCAAACTGGTTTCTAGTCAACTAAAATGTGTTCTATCCAGCTTGAATTGCCTCAGGCTGGTAGAGCCTGGCTCCAGCCAGCTCAAAGCACTGTTTGGCTTTGGGAAATGGTTTCAACTGATCAAAGATCGTCTGGGCCCACTGAAACCAACTTTGACCAATTGAAGCTACTTCACACCAGGTTTAGTCAGGTCATACCAGTTTTGACCAGATAAAGCAGACTGAGACCTGATCAAATCGGTTTTCGGCCACCTGAAACTGATCCTGACTGGCTCGAACTGGCTCAGAATGGCTCAGACTGGCTCTAGCCAGCTCAAACCAGTGTTTGGCTGTTTCAAAACAGTTTCAGCTGTTGGAATAGATTCGGACTGGATAAAGATGGGTTATATCAGTTGCAGATGGTTGAAGTAGGTTTATATCAGTTTAAACTGCTTGAAATAGGTTTGTGCTGGCTTTAACTGGTTTTCTGCTCACTGAAACTGGTCCTGACCAGCTTAAATTCGTTTGAGATGACTCAATCTGGCTCCAGTCCAATATGTGCTTGTTCTGAACTGATTTTGATTTGATGGAGCTTCTTTGGACTGGTTAAGGTGGACCAGGTCTTATCCAGACATCCCTGAGTTTTCTTTCAGGCCAGATTATAGGAGCTAACCACCAGAGTTTGGCTTGGCACTGGGTATGTAAAAGGACTGAGTGGAAACATGGCACCTGTAGCAGTGCAGCCCTTCCCCAGTGGGAGACATGGGTGTAATGGTAGGTTATGTTTCTTGTCATTTGGCTTGGGAGGATATTTAGTCCTGAAAGCCCTCCAGGCATGAATAAGAAGCATACCAGACAGGCCAGAACTAGGAGATCAGTGTGAGGTAGCTTCTTTGTGAGAACATTTAGAAATATAACTTTAGCTTTAGGATTATGATTTTCAGGTTGTGCTGGTTCCATAGCAAGAAAGAAGACCTCTGCCTTTTCAGCTGAATAAAAGAGCTACATAGAAAGAAGCACCTCCAATATTCTGGTACTGGAGCATCTCTTAGTAGACTCCACCTTTACCCATAGCCCAGAACCACCAATGCTACCTTCACCAGGCTTCCTCATACTGAATCCAATAGGCATAACATTTTATTTAGCAAAATTTACTTTTAATGGATATATAATGCACATTTAGTCAAATGCACAAGTCTTAAGTGTGTAGAGATGAATTTTTATGTAGTCATATATCCCGTAACCACCCAAATCAAGATACAGAACATTCCCATCAACCTACAAGGTTTCTTTATATACCTCTATAGTCAAGACTCTCTCCTATTCAGAGGCAACTGACTTCAATAATTTTAAATAATGTTTTATTCTTCTTGAACTTCATATGAGTGTAATAACTCACTATTAATTTTTTGGATTATTTCATGAAGCACAAAGTCTATGAGATACATCCATGTCGTGGCATATGTCAGCAGTTCTTAATGCTGTGTAGCAATCAATTGCATAGATGATGATAATTTATCTATTCCCCTGTTGATGGGACTCAAGTCATCTCTAGCTTTCAAGGATTATGACTACTGCTGCTATAAACATTCTTGTATTTGTCTTTTGGAGCACTCTTGGTTCTCTTGTGTATACCCATAGGTCTGGAAATTCTGAGGCATAAAACCTAGAAGTAGATTTAACTTTAATAGATATTTAGATGTTACCAAACTATTTTCCAAAATGACTCAGTCAATATATATTTCATTAGCAATGTATGAGAGTTACAGTTACTTCGTATCCTCATCAGGACTTGGTACTATTTTTTTTAATAGTTTAGCCATTTCAGAAGAGATTCCTTAAAGTTAGAGATCTCCCATTACCATTCTCTTCCATTTTTATTTACAAATCCCTTCTATTTCCCTCTGGTTCTCTTTCTCTTTCTGGTGGCAATCAAAAATTTTAATCCAAATATAACTTCTATATATTTTAATCACAATGTAACAAAATATAAAAGGCATCATTTTGTAATGCAATATTTGACAAATTAAGAAATAAATCATGAATTGAATGGACCCAGACTTATTGGAAAAAAGAGTACCTGTACATATGCTATTGAGTTATTCCCATGAGTCATTGGAATTTTCTTCTGGGTCAAATACTGATCTTTGTGTCTGACAAAAAGTTGACCAGATTAGTTTTTAAGGAGTTAGCTTATTGTCCATTACATTAGAAACATGGATGAGAGTTACACCTTAAATGCCATTACATGCTCCAGCAACTATGGTAAATGCTTTACACAAATTATTTCATTTGATTCTCATTTATTCTCTCAGTAACACTGTGAGTTTGAAATTCTTTGCTTCAATTTGCACAGAAAGCTTGGAGTTTTAGTGACCTACCAAAGGTCACTCAGGTACAGAGGTGAGATTTGAACCTTAGATTGACCAATGCTAGAACAAGCAATTTCAACTTTTTACAATGTAAATGTGATCATACAACTGCAAAAAAAAGGAAAATAAGAGATAGAAAAAAGCAAAAGAACCTTTACTATCACATTGCTCATGGAAATGCAATCATTATGCATCAAGTGGACATGTGATTAGGCACTTTGGATAAGCTATATATTAAATCAACTTCATGAGGCTTTAGATCATTTCAGAGCAGTTGTAGCTATTACCATTAAATTGCTTTGCATTGTAAATGGAGAAGTTATCATCTCAATTCTGTTAAAAAGGCTATCATAACACTATGGATTGATTATATATCATGAAAATGTACACAGTTATTTCAGTTATTTATTGCTGTGTAACAAATCACCCTAAAACTTAGTGGCTTAAAATGACAACAACCTATTTGCTCATGATTCTATAATCTAGACTGAGCTCAGCTGGGCAGCTTCCCTCTGCTCCATGTGATATTACGTGGATTGATTTGTGTTATGACGGTAGGTTGGCAGCTCTACTAGACCTAGGTGATCCAAGATGGCCTCATTCACAAGTCTGACACATAGGCTGAGGTGGCTGAACCAGGCAGGGGCTGATTGGGTTTCCTTCTCCCCTGTTGGTCTTTTTTCCTTCAAGGCTTCCCTACTTATATGGCCCCTCATGCTTAAGGAGTCTATACTAGAGTTCTTCATGGGACATTTCACTTGAAGCATATTCTCAATGAAATGTTTACATTTTTTATGTGCAGTGCAAATAAAATAGCTGTGAGATCCCAAATTCTTATTTAAGGTGATGATCATATATTTTGGAACCAAACTGGTAATAGGTCTTCCACCAAAGAAAGGGTCCCATCTTCCATTGCTAACCTTGGCATGAAAACAGGTGCATATGAAACACGGTGATTGTATCTCCACCTGTCCTATAATGATCTCATCTCCATATGCACCAGACGCAAGGGAATGATTGTATCTCTTCCTGCAATGTAATTATAGCAGTTTATCAGCAATGCACCAATTCCGATTTTCACCTGAAATGCAGTTGATATCATCATTATGGGCAATATAATGAGCATATCTCGACTATAAATGTAATTAACACATTGTCTTTTGCACTCTAAAAATCACATTTTTTTTTCTCGGAAATACAGTAATAGTCCTATCTGTAGTGCAAGGATACCATCTATTTGTGCAAGTTAATTATCGCTTTTCTACTTGCCAAACCATAATGATAGGGTATTCCTATAGGACAGTGATTGCATCTCTGCCCTCAGGGTAATGATCACATATGCAATGAGAGATAACAAAAATGTCTTCAGGGCAACAATCAGATTCCTTTGCACAGGGTAATGATAACATATCCACTTTAACCTAAAGATAACAGGCCTCTTGTCAATGGTGATGTCAACTCTGCCTGCAGTGAGAATGGATGATAGACATTGATGCAGTGTGTGTTCACATCTACCTTATATCTCAGGGTGAATTCTATAGAAAGCTGAAACCCTACTTAGAAGTAGCGCAGGAACAGGAACAATAATGCTGGGGGAGAAAAAGATCAAACTTTAAATAGACTCCACATCCAATCTATGTGGCATTGGGCAACCAACATAGCTTCTCTGAACCAAGTTGCAAAACAGGCTTATAACAGCTGTTTTTGCAAATAGATTGGCATGGATATCACATTTCTCAATGTAGAGCCTAGGCCCTTATGTAATGACTGTTCATTTTCTTCTTCTTCCAGTCATTCTTTGGACTATATCCTTGTCCTGATTCCCTAGGATCAGAATCCCATTATCAATTCTCCCCACTCAAACCCCAACTAACATCTGTACATTATTATTTTTAAGTGTTTCCCCTTATCTTCTCTTCTATTTTTTAAATTCTCAGCCAACAGGGTTTGACAAGTAGGAAGCAGTTGCAAAATTAGGAAAATTTCAGAAACCTTAAAGAAAAAGTAAACTCTTAAAAGTGATTGATAGATCAGAATCCCATTATCAATTCTCCCCACTCAAACCCCAACTAACATCTGTACATTATTATTTTTAAGTGTTTCCCCTTATCTTCTCTTCTATTTTTTAAATTCTCAGCCAACAGGGTTTGACAAGTAGGAAGCAGTTGCAAAATTAGGAAAATTTCAGAAACCTTAAAGAAAAAGTAAACTCTTAAAAGTGATTGATACAGAAGAAGATTTCAAGAAATGATTATACTCACACACATAGAAGGCTATGACCCTTCACATATATACATATGTATATATATAAAATTTGAAATATATATGGATATTTTCAAAGGCAAAATAAGAAGTTAAACACAATAGAAAATTTTTGGAATCCCAGTAATATTTACATAGCGTACAGAAAAAAATATAATCAATTTTGAAAAAGTGTTGAATCAGTAGTATGGAGGACATTTTGAGAAAAAATATCTGAAAATAAAAAAAGTAAAGAAACAATTAGATAAAAATGGCAAGAGGGGAAATTTAAGAATGAACAAAGAATAGAGAGTTAAAATAGAAACAATCACTTCTCCTAAACAAAGTCTTTAAACATTTAGAAAAATGAAAAGACAGACAATAATCACATCTGTAGTAAAAAAAAATATTGGAGAGAAATTATATCTGTAAATAGAGAGGTTTACTGAGACCCAGGGGGAAAAAAGCATAGTATTAAAAACACAAGTGTATTCTTAGTTTATTTCTTTAACTATAAGGCTTTTTGAAATGTGCAAATAATTTGGGTAAAAATTACTAAAACTTACAAGAAAAATATATTTATTTATTTCTTTGGGAGAAAGAGAGAGAGGAAGAGAGAGACAGACAGACAGGCATCCACAATAGGATCTTTTGACCACAGTGCTACCCCAAGCCTCAGCCAGCCAGGATTACAGGCATGCAGACATACTTGGCATACATAGAAAGACCTCAGGACCCAAACTTGGGAAACTTCCCATGTTCCCTCAGCATTGCAAAGCATAGCATTACTGCACCACTATGGCTGACCAAAAAATTGTTTTAAATATATAAATGTATTTACATCTTAGAAGTAACAAAAATATATCTAGTCTGATTCTTTTAATCTAAAACACAAAAAAGGCCAGAAAAAACAAAACCCTAGGGTTTTTGACAGGAAAAGGCTAAGTAGTATCTTGGTGTGTGTGTGTGTGGGGGGGGGTGTTTAATGACTTATATTTTACTTTATTTTGTTTTTAAGAAGGTAGCCAAGTTATTTTATACTTAAAGAAAGAAGTGCATTCTTTGTAAAATATAAAGATATAGAAAATTATGTTTATCATCATTGCTTTCTGGGTAGAAAATTGAGTAAGGGAGAAAGGTGCTTTAGCTGGTTGAGAAAAGATGAAATTTCAGGTCACTTAAAGGTAAAAGGTGAAAAGATGCTCTCAGTAAAGCATCAAAACAGTTTTAAAATACAGTCAGACCTGTTTTCTGTCTGGTTAAAATAATAAATGAAATTATAAACATTTAAGAAAATATATCATGTAAAATTAATGTTAATTTACAAAAGCTAGGTGTGAGTGAGTGGGTGTGTATAGAAGGAAGTGAACTACATACCTTGTCTCAGCAGGGCACAGATAGATATATTGGGATTGATGGAAAAGCCATGATATATTTTTTTGCAAAAATACGTCACGACCTTTATGACAACCAAATAGTTTCTTCTAAAATAACAACTATGGTGAAAAGGGTTAAATAATCAGTTTGAAAGGGCTAAGCTATTTTAAAAGTAATATTGAAAGTATGATGCACGTTGGAAAAATATATGGTTTTTAAAACAAAATGAAAACTGAAGCAAGAGAGATTTTGTATGTATGTTATAATATTTAAAAGAATGTATGAAGCAAAAGCTTAGGCAAAATATGCTGGTATCATCATGATAATTCAATGGAAGGTTTGAAAAATAACAGTTGCAGCATATTTAATAATAGGAAAAAAGTCATAATTTGATGGCAAAAACATACTGATTTGTAAGACCCCATGACATCAAGATGTTTGCCATTCTCTCTGCCTTTATTTGTTTTATTATTGATTAGAAAGCCCACCCTAGGCCAATTTAGTTGTCTGGTTGTTAAGGCAGTTGAATCTCAAGTAGTCAAACCCACAGTTGGGGTTTTCTGAACACAGAGGCTCAAACTATATCAGATAGGCACATAAAGATTTTTAACTGGTTTATACAGGTTTTGACTGGTTCAGACTAGTTCTGACCAACTCAAACTAGCTTGACCTGTTTAGACCAGCTCAAATCAGTTCCAACCAGAGTAGACTGGTTCCAACTGGCACAAATCAGCTCATACCAGTTATGACCAATTTGAGCAGGTCCCAACAAGCCACAAGTCCAAAACTGGTTCCAACTGCATGGAGCTGGTTCAAACCAGGTCAAAACCAGTTCCCACTGACTCAGATTGGTCTGGATCAGTACCAAGTGACTCAAACTGATTCAAAAAAGGGACCCAACCAGTTCAAGCCAGTTCTGTCCAATATAGATCAGCTCCAGTTTGTTTGTTTGTTTGTTTTTAACCAGTTCAAGATGCAACTAGTTGAGACTTCTTCAAAGCAATCGGACCAGTTCAGACCAGTTTAAGTTGGTCTAGACTGGTTCTGACTGGCTTGAACTGGTTCAAACCAGTATTACTGTCTCAAATTGGTCCAGACCACTTCCAATCAGCTCAAACTCATCTAGACAAGTTCCAAAAGGCACCAGCTGCTTTGGACCACTTACGACTGATTTCAGGCCAGTAAGTGCCATAATAGTTAAGGCACTGGACTTTCATGTGGCCAATTGTGGATTGAGTCCTGGACTCAGTGGCTTGAAACTCACATCAGGGTCATGTGTACGTATGCTCAGAATCCCAGAGGAGAAGGGATTGTGAGATGGCCATTCCCCCTGGGAGATAATTTCTCACTTTTTGTCTCTCTCTTCAGCAAGCACATGTACCCTATAGAAAAATCTCTCTCAAAAGAAATAAAAATAAAATAAAACCAAACTGGTTTTGACTGACTCAGACTTCTTCAAAAAGGGTGTTGTCAAACTAAAGTCAACTGAATTGAACCTATTTTTACCAGCTAAGAATGGTTCAATTCAGTCGGAAGCATCCTAAACTAACTAGAACTAGTCTAAACTTGGCATAAACTGACTTAAGCTGACAGGAACCCACCTGAACCTGTTTGGTCTTCTTCATACTGATCAGAACCTGTCTAAACAGGTCAGAGCTAGTTTGAACCAGTTGGAATTAATTTGGAACATCCATAGCTGTTTAAGCCTTTCAGAAATGGATTAAAGCATTTTGAACTGGTCAGAACTGGTTTGAGTCAGTTGGAACTGGCCTGAACAGTCTAAGACCTAGCTCAAGCTGGTCAGAGCCAGTCCAAAACTATCAGTGCCAGTTTCAGGTAGTCAAAAATCAGCTGGAACCCATGTGAGCCAGTTTGTGCCAGTTAAAACCTGTCTGAATAATTAGAAACAATCTAAATAAGACAGAACAAATTTGAGCCAGCCAGACCTAGTTCACACAAATTTGTAGCAACTCCAAACTGGTCAGGACCAGTCTGATATATATTGAGCTAGTCATATTCAATCAGAAGCAGGGGAAAAAAAAGTCAAAACTAGTCTAAACTGGTCTAAAATGATTGAGAACCAGTCTAAACCTGTTTGATCTGGTGTGAGCTGGTTGGAGTCATTCTTAATGGGTTTAAGCTTTAGAAATGATTTGAAGCAATCTTAAGTGGTTTGGAACTGGTTTGAATCATATTAAGCTAGCCAGAAATAATCTAAGCATGTTTGGTTCACTTTCAGCCAGTCAGAACCAGTCTAAAACATCAGAGCCAGTTAAGCAAGTTTGAGCCAGTCATAAAATGGTCTAGATTGGTCTGACTCATATGGAACAGCCTGACTAGTCATGGGTCAGTTTCAACCAGTTTGAGTCAGTTAAAACTGGTCTGAAATTCTTTCAGAGGTTCTGAACCAGTCTAAACCAACTTGTCCCTGCTTGAACTGGTATAAATTTGTCAGAACTAACCTAAACCAGTCAGATGTGAAACTGGTATGAATCTGTTTTTACCTGATTGAACCAGTCTTAACTGGTATAAACTGATTGGAACTAGTTTGAGTTTATTGGAAATCGTCTAACCCAGTTGGAACTCTTTGTGAGCCCATCAGAACTAGTTTGAACTGATCTGAACACATCATAATCAGTTTCAACTGATAAAATCTGGCTCAAGCCCAGTCATGACAGGTTCTGAGCAGCCTAAACCAGTTCCAGTTCTAGTTTGGGTTTGTTCTGACTGGCTCATGTGTATTCAGGCTGGTGAAAACCTATTTCAACTGTTCAGAAAGGCTGAAAACCATTTAGACAGCTGCTGCCTGGCTCTAACTGGTTCTAAACTTAGACCATTTAAAACCATTTTCAACTGACTCAAACTAGCTCTGTTTTAGATTAGTTTTTACCAGCTCAAAGTGAACCAACCATGCTCAGACTGTTTCTGGCCAGATTAAGTCAACTGAAATCAGTTCCAAACTAATTTAGATTGATTCAGATCAGTTTTTAACCGCTCAAACTGATTAAGACCAATTCAGATTGACTCCATATGGATCAAGCCAGATCAAACAGGTTTAAATTGGTTCTGGCTTGTTCCAGACCAGATAAGACTGGCTTCAAGCAGTTTTTACTGGTTCTGACTAGTTTACAGTTGTTGCGACTGGCTAAAATCTGTTCAGTGTTTCTGGATGATTCAAACTGTTTCAGACTATTTTAACCAAGTTAGACTGGTTAGTTATTTCAGACAGGGTCCAACTGACTCAAATAGGTTATGACTGAGTTCAAGCTTGTTTTGACTAGCTGAAATGGCTCTGACTAGTTAAGACTGGTTCCAACTGGCTGAAAATGACACTGACCAGTTTCGAACTGGTCTGGCCAACTCATACTAGTTCAGGCCAATTTCTCAGTGGCTCAAACTGATTCAGACAGGTACCAAAAAGTTTAAATACTTTATTGCCTGTCCAAACAAGTTCTGACTGGCTCAAACCAGCCCTAACCAATTTAAACCAGTGCTGACTGGTTTAAAGTGGACCAAACAGGTTCATATTGGTTCTAGCCAACTTAAGCCAGTTTAAACTCATTCCAAACAAGTTTAACCTGTTTCTGACTTTCTCAAACCAGCTTTGGTCAGTTTGGCTACTTCAGGCTTGTTCTAAGTAGCTCAAACTAGATTAAATCAGCTAATTCTGGTTCTGACTGGTTGTGACTGGTTACAACTGGCTCCTACAAGTTCAGATTGGTTTAAAATTCTAAAACCAGTTCAGACTGATTCAGGCTGGTTTAGTGAAGTTCTTATCAGGTCATACTGGTTTTGTGGCCCAGACTAGTTCTCACCAGTGGAAACCAGTTGTGACCACCCCTGAGTGGTTCTAACCATTTCCAACCTATGCAACAAGTTCAGAGCAGTTTCAACCAGATCAAACTGGCTCTGACTAACTAAGACCAGCTTAACCCAGTTTTTGACTTGTTTTATCCAACTGAAAACAGTTTTGACTGACTCAAGACTAACTCAAATTGGCTCTGAATGGTTCACATCAATTCCTACTGGTTTGAACCAATTTTTTGATTGGTTCAGACTGGTTCTGATTATCTTAAACCAGGTTTGACTGGCTTCAACTGGCTTAAACCTGTTGAGACTGGCTCAGACCAGTCTTATTGGCTGAAACTGATTGTGATCAGCCTAGACCAGTTTCAATAAGGTCAAATTAGTTTTGACTGGTTTGGACCTCTTTGCCCTGACTCAAACCTGTTTTGACAGGTTCAAACTGTCTCAAACTGATTCAAACCATCTCATACTCTTTCAAATCATCTCAGACTACTTCTGACTAGCTCATATTAGTTAGTGTTAGGATTAAACTGTTAGGATTAGAAGGATAGGAATAGAGGGTTAGGATTAAGGTTAAAGTTAGGGTGGTTAGGTTTTAGGGTTAATGTTTTAGTGTTAGAGTTTTTGATTTAGGGTTTTAGGGTTAGGGTTAGCATTAAGATTGGGGGTAATGTCAGTGGTTAGGCTTAGGGTTAGTGATTAAGTTTTAGGGCTAGTATTAGATTTGAGTGTCGAAATCGCAACAGGATGGAGAAATGGAGGAGGAAGGTTATCTGTTTTACCATTCCCTATGGATGATGTTTTCTCTCTCTGTCTCTCTCTCTTTCTCTCTGGCAAATGCACATGCCCCCTGGAAATTTTTTAGTAAAAAGCCCACCATATTCCCTCTTAGTAAACTTATGATCTTTTAAACATGCATTTTGCTGTTTAAAGAAACATGATTCCCGGGACCAGCAGTTGGTGTAATGGCTATGTCACTGGACTCCCATGTAGTCAACCACAGTTCAAGTCCCAGACCCAGTGGCTTAAACTCATGCCAGCCATGTGTGCATGTGTGCCCAAGATCCCGAGGAGAATGGAACAGAGGAGCCTGGGCATGGCCATCCCCCCAGGGGGTTATTTCTCGCTTTCTGTCTGTCTCTCTCTGTCTTTCTGATGAGTGCACATGCCCTATAGCAAAAACCTCTTAAGAAAAAAAAAAAAAGAAACATGATTCCTATCCCTCAAGTACACACTCTCCTGTGTAGTCAGTGCTCCTTATGTTTCTTTCTCTTTGACCGTAAACCTCCTGAAAGATGAAAGTTATTGTAAGTGATTTTATAATTTTAGCCCCTCTACAATACCATGTACATTTTAAGCCTTTTTTAATTTTGAGAAGAAAAAATTAGTAAATGAATGCATACATGAATGACCTCAATGGTTCTGATTCCTATTAAACTACTATTTAGTGTGAAAACTTGCACTAATTCCTTGAGCACACATTATACTCCATATAGAATGGGAGAAATAATTAGTACCTCCCAGCATTTTTTTATAAGAAATGAAAATGTAATAAAGCCATAAGTATGTAAACAAGTACCAGATTTCTCACCTTAAGCAATATTCAATAACTGCAATTAAAAATGTTCACCAGGCCAGCAGGTTGCATTGTGGTTAAGGCACTGGATTCCCACATGTCCAACCAGGGTTTGAGTCCCAGACATGGTGCTTGGAAATCACATGGGGCTTGTGTGTGTGCATGCCCAAAATCCCAGGAGAATGGAGGAAAAGGGTTTGCAGCATGGTCGTCCTCCCTGGAAGGTGATCTCTCACTTTCCCTCTCTGCCTCTTCCTGTCTCTTTCTGGTGAGTACATGCACCCTATTTTGGTGGAGAAATGCCCCCTAATAAAAAAAATAAAAAAAAAAAAAAAAAAAAAAAAAAGAGTTCATCTAACACCTACACCTTGGTTTCTAAATCCAATCAAAGAAACCAGGGCCCCTTAGAGAATGGCAGAATCTAGAATCAGGGAAAAAGTAAGATAAGCCTGGAACATCTTATAGTACCAAAACATAAGAAAGTATTTAAAAAACAAAAGCATAGGGAACCAGCAGTTAGCGTAATGGCTATGTCGCTGGACTCCCACGTAGTCCACCGCGGTTCGTGTCCCGGACCCGGTGGCTTAAAACTCACGCCGGGCGCGTGTGCGTGCGTGCCCAAGATCCCGAGAGGAGAATGGAGGAGAAGGGATTGCGGCGTGACCATCCCCCCTG
>NW_006159579.1:7509405-7539783 GCF_000334495.1 Tupaia belangeri chinensis | reverse complement strand
AAAAACCTCTAAAAAAAAAAAAAAAAAAAAAAAGCATAGAATTATGTCAAAGAGATATAGGGGCCAACCAGAGAAAGCTCCTAATGGCCAATGCTGGAACAACTTAAACCACAAAATAAATAATGCTAGTATTGAATTATAATACTTAAAAATAAAGTTTAAAAATCCATAAACTCATACTGACATAAACATGAATAAACGAACAAGTAAATAAATAAATAAATGTAAAAGGAACGTATCTTTCTTATAAATTTAAAAGATGAGGGAAGAAAAACTCACAGTAATAATCGCTACAAAGTCCATCAACAAATGCTAAAAACATTGTGTAGAATTTTAAGAAAGAAAAAGGTATTTGCATTGCTTCAAATGATCTTATATTTACTATAATTTGTATTCTAGTTTTTAACATTTTTTATTTTTTAGATTTTTGCCATTAGGTATATGCATTCACTGGAGAGAGACAAAGAGAATGAGAAAAATGGAAAGTAAGGGATTATCCCTCAGGGAGACGGCCACTCCACAATATCTTCTCTGTTTTTTCAGGATTTTGGACACACATGCACACATGCTCAGAGTGTTTCCTTTTTCTTAAATAATTATTTATTTAATGTTATTTATTCATTTATTTATTTTAATATGACACAGAGAGAGAGAAAGGGAAAGTGAGAAAGCAGGTCACCAGGTCCAGGACTTGAACTGTGGTCGGCCATGGGGGGAGTGTTCATCACCTAAACCACCATGCCACCTGCTCAGAGTGTTTTTTTTAAGCTACCTGATCTGAGACTTGAACTGCAGAGTCAGCCATGTGGCATCCAGTATCTTAATTACCATGCCACCTGCTGGCCCATCTATGTTATTTTTAACACATGACCCTTCCTTCCAAAAAGTGGAGCAATGGACTGCACTTAGTCAATTTCTTTTAAGGAACAGAGTTCAAAAGGGAAAAATAATTACAGTGGAGACACTTGGACACACTCATTAGCCAACTAATCAAGATTACATCACTGATTATAAGACATTAGTATCACATGACTCTAATAAGAATATCCCCTTTGAGATATACTTCCCTCAAATCAACAATCCCCCTCCACTCATGAGAAATCGTCAGATAAACCTAAATTGAGGCACATCATACAAAATATTGGGTCATCGGAAAAATCATGATGCATTTTTGCATAGAAAAATAGAGTGAGTGGTGGCACTGTGGCAAAACAGCTGATCCACCTGTGAGAAGTCCTGGTTTTGCATCCTGGGACCTTCCTGAGCGCACCGGGAACATACTTGTGTGCCAGTAATCTGGGCCAGCTGAGACTGGGGATGAATGGTGGCATGAAGACCATATTGGGAATATCTTTCACTCTCTCTCTCTAAGTCTCTCTCTCATGGAAGCAATAAGTAAATAAACTTTTCTCTCTCTCATGGAAGCAATAAATAAATAAACTGAAAAAATCCAGGTTATAAAAGGCAAGGAAATACAGAAACCCATAGATTGGAGGAGCCTAAGGAGACATGATGACTAAATGCAATATGGTGTCCTGGACTGGATCCAGGGATAGAAAAAGAAGAGCAATCTAAAGAAAGTCTATAGTTTATTTACTAGTAAATATGAATGCTAATTTCTTAGTTTTGATAAATTTACATGGTTATATGAGAGGTTAGCATTAGGAGAATCTAAATGAAGTTTATCCAAGAACATTTTTGCAACTTTTCTGTAAATTGAAATTTGTAGGAAAACACAGGTTAAAAATGTGCATGTGGTGAGAGTAAATACCTGTCTCAATTATTCTTTTTCTTTTACAATATAAAGTTTGCTGAATACACAAGAAGAGTTTTTCACTTAGGATATAGAATTTTTTTAGGCGTTGGGGTGGGGGTGGGGTCTCTGCCAGAAAATTGTTACTTATAACAGATTGTCTTGATTTGATCCAAAACATAAAACTTGAAGCTATTTTTGAATTGACATAAAAAAATAAAGTGGCTATTATATTAAAAGAAATGATAGAAGTATATTATTGACAGGGTATTAGTTAAATTTATTTTCCACAAACTGTAATTAGTAAAGACATGGATAATATCTTGATGTTGCTGAGAAGTAATCTATACAGGAGGGGAAATAGTAAATATTATTTCTAACCAAAAATAAAAATAAAAAGAATAAAGAAAAAAAAAAAAAAACCTGTGCTGGTGGACACATGCTTAAACCACTCAGAACTTTTCTCACCTTCCTGAACCATGATAGGGTAAAGGCAATGCTTGGTTAAATAGACTTCTTAGTAACCAATACACTCTTCCTAAAGAGTCAGGGAGCCGTAGAATGAAAGTTTTGTAACCTGTCTTTTATAACTTTTCTCATCATACTGTTTATTATATGTATGTATATGTATATATTTTCCTTGTCTTTTATTTTATTTAGGCACTTTCTAGAGTTCAACTGTCGCTCAGGGCATCAAACTAATTTTCTCCTCAGCAGTGATTGCAGAGCTGCATGCATAATGAACCCCGTTATTGCTCTCATTATTAAGTAGGCTGTTGAGGATGCGGGTGGGAGGGAGGCCACTGTCTAAAGGCAATGGCTCTTCCTGGCACTGCCTGTCCTCCCTCAATGACTGAGACCACCCAGCCAAGGAATAAAGCACATGGAGAAAGAAATGCAAACAATACTGTCCCTTCCTGTGAGGAAATGTCAGAGGTTTATATTGGCTTTGAGGCACTGACTTTTGTCATTTATTTAATGCAAACTAAAGTCATTCTTTATTGACCACTTGAAAGGATGGCGTATATTGAGAACCAACACCATGTCAGCTATTGTTGTGGGCGTTTTATGAATGCGATTGCTTTTAAGCTTTTAATCCTCACAGCATATCTATGAAGAGGATGTAGTCATCCTACCTCTACATAGATAGGAAACTGAGGCTGAGAAATGCTAAATGACCTGTCCAAAGATTTCCACAAGGTTAGCAAGTGGTAACGGCCAGTAGAATGGTATGATCCAGGCATCCCAAGGATATGCTTTCATACCTTTGTGATTACCAAAAAACAAAGAAAGTTGGTTTCCTATATGGTCCAAAATGGCATCGTTCCTAAATGTTAGCGTGTATGTGAGCAAGCCGAGACCTGGTTAAAATAAAAATTCTGATGTAACAAGCACAGGGTGGACCCTGAGAGTCTCATTTCTAACCAGCTCCCACATGATGCCAGTGGCGTTCATCTCTGACTGAGTAGATAACATTTTGAGCAGCAAGTGTGAAGGTTAAGACTGGAATCACGTTGTTAGAAAGTCATGCTTCGTATTTAAAAAAGAAAAGTGAGCGCAGCACAGTGTCACAGACAGAACAGGTGCTGCTGTGTGGTCCTAGAAGCCATGTGGGCAGGCTCTTGGTTTGTGACCCTACTTGAACACAGTGGGCATGGCTACAGGCTTGGGAGAGGATTGTGATGTGAAAACCCTGTCGAGGGCACTTCTTTCTCTCTCTTTTTCTTTTTCTACCTGCCTCCCTCTCATAAAAAAATATATATGTGTGTGTGTGTGTGTGTGTATATATATGTGTGTGTATATATATATATATATATATATATGAAAAGTGGACATTGGTGGTAAAATTCAAATAGAGTGGTTAACTATTATCTCATTATTAAATTGTCAGCTCTTGTTAGTTTGTATTTTATGAAACAAAAGATTTACCCCAGGGCTAATAGTTTAGGGTAGGCATTGCAAGACATTTTAACAAATGAAATTACAATGCCTATGGCTTCAGAGACAGCGGAAGGAGGTAAATGGTTTATATGGATACCCTCAACCCTTGCATGGAGACCCCACGTTCAGTTTTCTTCTCTTGAAAAACACTAAAGGACTACCTTTTGAAAGATTTTCTGGCCAATCTTAAGCATTTATGTAAAAATTTACTGACTTTCAACATTATCAGATATAAGATTATGAGTTTACAAAGCTGAACATAATATGATCGCTGCCATTTTTAAAAAATTACTAATTTATCTTATGATTTCTTATTCACATTTAATTGCTGTATGTCTCTATAGCACACAATGTGGTTTCTCAAAGTCTATTCACGATGGATGGGAGGGGCTCAGAGAAGAAATATTTAACAGCCGTAAGAATACAAAGTTCTTCATTGAAAATAATGTATACTTTGATAAAGGATCAATTTTTCCCCCTTTTTAAGTTATTTCTGAGTAAGACCAAAGGAAATTCCTCTGTTAAAGATTGGTAGGAAAGGTTGAACACATTAGCTTTTAACTTTGGGAGTGTTGCTTAATTTGTGTAAGCTCCAATAGCACAGCTGTAAAAATGGTTAGGGGAGGTTTAAACGCACTGAGCACAATGTCAGAGACATAAAAAGTGTTCAGCAAACACTAGTTCTCCAGCGTGTCTAGCGTGTCTCTCCTCACCAAGAAATCTTTTATACTCCTAATTCTTTTTCAGACATATATATCATGATTTTTTTCTAGTTTGTGGCTTTATCTTTACATTTTAATGGTAATTTTTCAAAGATTTTTAAAATTTTTGATGAAGTAAAAAAAAAATTTTTGATGAAGTCTAGTTTGTCATTTTATTGTCTTTTATGGATAGTGATGTCCATTTCTTATCTGAGAAATTTTTGCCAAATTTAAGTGCTTGAAGGCTTTCTCCTATTGTTTTGTTCCTATAACATTAGCATTAGGTTGTCAGGAAAGTCCTGATGTATTTTTCAATGCAAAAATGCATCAAGACTTTTCCAATGACCCAATAGTTTGGGGTTTCATATAGGTATATGATAAATTTTGAGTAAACTTTTAGTATAGATTGAGGTAAGATTTGAGAATTTTTTGCACCTTCAGGTCATTTGAGTGCTATTTCTTTTTTCTTTTTTTTCTCTTTTTTTCTTTCACTCTATATAATTTTTATTGTCATTACTAGGCAATACAAATGAAAATGAGAATAACAAACACTTGAGAAGTCAGATTACTTGCCTAAGGTCATAGAGATCTTAAATGTCTTAGCTCATAAAATATCATATCCTAGTGACCCCTGAGTCTACCTACATCCTCCTATACAATTCTTTGAATAACATTCAGAAACCAATGATGAATTACTTAAACTTGATGGTCACACTGCCATTAGAATTTTTAAGCTCATTGAGATCAAACAGCCTGAGGATTCCAAGACAGAAGTTTTATTATTATCATTACTCATTTATGCTTTTTTTTGGCAAAGTAAAAGAAAAACTAAGTTAGACTCCCTGGATTTTTTTTTCTCCTGAAACTTTTTTAAAATTAATTAATTTACATTCATCCCCTAAGCATCGTCACAGCATACAAAATGTGGTTTCCCATCCAGAATACGCTGCACAGTGGCTTAATCATGCATGTTATCATCAATAATTTCAATTTCTAGTTTCATATATATGTGTGTGTGTGTGTGTGTGTGTGTGTATATATATATATATATGTATGTAATATATCTACCCCTATGTCTGATCCTCTGCCCTTTCCCACCCTCTTCTCACACTATCTCTGGTGTCTACAGTTGTCTTCCATTCCTTTTCCCCCCACATTTTATTGATCACACAATTTCTTAAATAATCTACTTTTAGGAAATTTGCTTAAAACTTAAAGCCAAGAAACAGGTTAGTACTCTGTTCAAATAGTAGGTACATGAACCTATTGACAGCTCAAGACTGGACAAAAACTCTTAAAATCGGACAAGGAAGCCTAGAAGAAAAGCAGCAATATTTTAGTCAAAGTCACAGAATGCTTTTTCACCAGTTCAGTCTCATGTACTTAATTTATCTTCTGTTGTGATTTGAGCTTCCCAACTGAATTGTGGGAAATACCATTTCCTCCTTGGTCACCTTGGTGCCTTTGCAGAAAACCAGTTGACCACATGTGTCTGTGTATCCCGAGGCTCTCCATGGTTCTACTGACCTACATATCCATACTTGTAGTATATCTTAGTGGATTGACCCCTTTGTGATTATAAAATGTCTGTCTTAGATCCGGTACAATTTCTTGTTCTGTAATTTGTTTGGTATTAATTTGGCTCTTCTAGCTTTCTCATGATTAAAATTTGTTTGGTGTGTCTTTTCCCATTTATCACTTTTAACATTTCTTTGTCTTTAAATATAAAGAATGATTTTGTGAACATCATCATATAAGTGAATCTAAAGCCTATTGTTTCTGTCATACATTTTGTCTTCTCTTCTGGAGCTCCAATTTCACTCATGAATAGTTAAAATTTTTACCATGCCTCATATGTATCTTATGCATTTTCTATATTTCATCTTACCCAGCTTATCAATTTCTTGCATATGTTAATCACACCTATTTTAATCTGTTTTCTATGAACTTCAATATATGAATCTCCTAGAGTTATGTTTCTAGCCTCTCTTCTCTCTACTCTCTTTAGTCTTTATTCATTTGTCTCATATGCCCATTTTATTTAGTAATAGGTATTGAGATTTAAAAATTATAATAAGTAAGGCTTTATGCAGTTTGAGTCCCAGAATCAGTGGCTTGACAAGTATATTGGGCATATGTGTGTACATGTCAAAAATCCCAAAAGGAAGGAGAAGTGGAGAAAAGGACTTTTAGTAAGCCCATTCCTCAAGGGATTGCATGGTAGGGGACCACTAAGACTGAGATAACAGGCATGATTAGAACTTAAAAAGGCACGTACAACCTGTGGTGACCTTGTAACCCTGTCCCCATAGCAGCTTAGCAAGTCTTAGTGACCTATAACCTTAGTTGCAACCTAGTAATTTTGTAACTTCATGTATGCCTGCATATCTAACAGCCTGGTAGCCCAGTACATGCCTGTGTAATTCTTTAATAGTTTTTTTACCCAATCAAAAGCGATTAAAAGTATAATATAACCATATATGGGAGACCAAAAAACAAAAAACAAAAAAAAACCCAAATACATAAAATGGTGAGCCCCAAAGAATTTGGGACTAATCTTAGGATGTAAATCTGTTGATTTGATGCTAACACACAAATAAACCACTGTTTCCTGCTAACGCCTCAGTGTCCTGTCTCTCTCGTGCTGGATATCCTGCTACAGTTGCTTTCTCACTATTCTTCCCTCTTTCTCTGTCTCTCGCTGGTGAGTGCACTCACTCTCTAGCAAAATTGGAAAAGCAGGGAAGGTCATGACATAGTTTTCTATGCAAAAATGTGTCATGACTTTTCCAAATATATATATATTTAGAGAGAGAGAGAGAATGCCTGAAGTGGAAAAGTCACTGAAATGTAAGCTTATTAGGTGGACCTTTCTTATCAGCATGGTTGTGTCTCTTAACATACTCACTGCCTTAATAGCTCTCACATACCTTCAAAGACATTATTTTTTAAATCCTAGGTTTTTTCTTGTTGTTCTTGGTTGGAAGATAGGCCTACAACTGACCACAATATCATTACCAGTAGTTCTAGTCCTTTTTGGAAAAAAAAAAAAAAAAAAAACGTTTTTTAAAATTTGTTTTCAAGTTTAAAATTTTTTGTTTTTGTTAGCATTCTAACATTTTAAATATATCTTCTAGTTTACTACTTTTTTTTTAATCTGTATTTTTATATTATTCACTGAAGTTCAATTTTAAATATCGCTCTTCTTTTGTATAGGTGTCTTTGTGTGTGTGTGTTTGCTCTTCTCTTTATATATATAAAATTACATTTAATCATTGTACATCTTTATAATATACAATAAGGGTGCTCAAAGCATAAATGCATTGCACATCAAGCCAGTCAAAGATACTATTTTCTTCCTAACTTGTTTGTTTTTCCTGATGAATTATGTTATCATTGTCATATGTCCTTATAATGACATTTTCATTTCTTTAATTATCTCATAATTTTCCACATTCAGGGTTTGAGAATCCCATCATCTTTTTGTTATTGTTGTTAAATTGTTAGAGGATGTTTTGTTTTGTTTTGGAGAGGTTTTCACTATAGGGCGCATGCGCTCACCAGACAGAGAGAGACATAGAGACAGAAAGTGAGAAATCACCCCCCAGGGGGGATGGTCACGCTGCAATGCCTTCTCCTCCATTCTCCTCTTGGGATTCTTGGGCACGCATGCACACGTGCCCGGCGTGAGTTTTAAGTGACTGGGTCCAGGATGCGAACCACGGTGGACTACGTGGGAGTCCAGCGACATAGCCATTACACTAACTGTTGGTTCCTGGAGGAAGTTTGTGCTTGCCAGAGAGAGACAAGACAGGGGTTGAGGGAGAGCGCACTCCCCAATGGAACATGATCATGTGGTAATAACCTTCTCCTCAATTTTTACATCCTGTTAGAAATTGGGGCATCCACCCACAGGCACCTGGCAGGTTTTTGAGGTTGCTGGACTGGGACCTAAACTGCAGTTGGGCATGGGAGATCTAGTACCCTTAACCATTCAGCTAGAGGACCAGCTCAAGAAACCCATCATCTTGGATTCTGTTTTCTCTTCTGACTCACTCTCATGGCACCTTGCTTTTTAATATGTGTTTTATCCTTTCAGGGATCTCATTGCTCATATCATCAGGCACTTCCACAGCCCTAACTTCACTTTCCTCCGGAGTACATTCTACTTTTCACAAGAGTCTGAGAACACCTCCAATCCAGAATAAGGATTTTGATTCAGAGCAAGAATTCTGGATCCCTCTCCTTACCTAAATATTCTTCCAAGGATTATTGTGATAAGAGTCAGAGTTAAGATAGTTATATTCACAAAATCTTCAGTCCATTTAGGCTCACTGTTGTCCCTCCTTACTCTCAATGATTCCAGCTCTAGTCTAACTTCCCATTATTCTAGATCTAGGCTCTCTCTATAATATCAACCCTCAACATTCTGAGTCTGATACCCCAAGATTAATTTTCCATTTTCAGTCTATTTCTACCTCATTTCCAATACACTCTGGACCCAGCTCATATTTGGTTTTCAGTTTCTTTACATTTTAATTATTTGCTTTGTTTTGTGTAGTTATATAGAGGAGGGTTGGGGATGTATCTGGAGTTTTATTCTTTTTGAGAGTTTTTTGTTGTTGTTGTTACGAGGATTGTGCCCTCGCTGGAGAGAGTGAGATAGAGACAGACAGGAAGCAAGAAATCACTCCCCTTAGGGGTGAAGAGTGGCCATGCTGTAATCCCTTCTCTTCCATTCTCCTCTTGGGATTTTGGGCGCACACCCATATGTGCTCAGTGTGAGTTTTAAGCCACTGGGTTCAGGACTTGAACTGCAGTCAGCTACATGGGAGTCCAGTGACATAGCCATTACACCATCTGCTGGTCCCATCTGGGGTCTTTACTAACTCTTGTGAGATCAGCATTTTTCTCAAGATGTGTATCATCAAGGGATCTTCACAGAGCACGAGGACCTCTCTGAACTCCTTGGCATGCATATTTCTAGAAATGGAAGTCTCCCTAAATATCAGCATTTGTCATTTTCCTGTATACTCAATTGTTCTCTTACATTTTGTCCATGTCCACTGCAGTAATGTAAACTGCATGAAGATATAGACTTTGTCTATGTTGTTTTAGTGCATCTCCAAAAACTACCATAAGCACTTAACACATAATTGACATTCATTAAATGTTCTGAATTGGATGAATGAATAGAAGGATAGCTAGGCATTTTAATGGATAAATGCAAACAGCATTTTTTACTCCAGTGTTGAGTAAAGTACCTCATACTATCGTACTATACTCATATTATAGGCACACAAATGTATGTGCTGATTGACTCAGTTGTACATCGATAAAGGAAAAATTGATGGTGCATGCAAATAAGACTGTGAGGCTTTTCTCTCAGGCTGACTTCATTTACAATGAGGCCTTTTGAATGAATCTCAGCATTCTTGTTGCTCACAAAGAGCCAGGGACAGGTAGTTATTCAGTAAGTATCTGTAGTAATGGCAATGAATCAAACGTCCCTTACAAACAGGACTTCAGTTAAAAGCTGATTTCCTATGGCTTTGTTTTAATGTTATCAAGTTGATCACTTCTAGTTTTGTAATGTTTGCATAACACAAAAAATACATAGAAAATACAAGCCTGCAGGCAGAAATTATTTTTCTCAATTATCACTATATACCACTACCTAGATAATAAATATTTTAACTAAATTAACAAATGTATAGCAATGAATAAAAGAAATAATAAATGAAGAGTCTCCATAACAGTGAAGAAAACATTAACTAAAAAAATAAGATTATCTACTCTAACTTAAAAATCAAGATGTGAAAAATTATATAAGTTTGCAAGAAAAATAAAACTATTGTTATGATTCATCAGAAGGGATTCTTAGCTATTCAGACTTTAAGATTCTGTTTACTTTAAAATATCACCTATATAGAATGTCACTGTTTCCTTTATTAATGATCATCTATTTCTGTCAATGGCTGCTGATGTTGGCAGGAGTCTGCTGTTAGAGCAGTTTGCAATGAAGATTATACATACCCATGATAGGTAATACGTATGTATATTTTCCTTTCCTCTCTCCCAAGCAATCTTGAATTTATTGCTCTCAAGACTTATATATCTATTTTTTGCTATCATTGTTATGATCATGGTCACCTTAGTGAATATATATTTAAAATATTTCTTATACTCTATTGTTGGCGTCCGCCCCAGGGCTTTGGTCTGGCTGAATCAGGATCAGAGGGCTGTTGGTGAGGAAGAGAAAGAGGATGAGAAAGAGAAAGCCTTCCATCTTGCCAGGACCAGGGAATTGGGAAGAATGAGACAAAGGGATAGAGTAGAAATGGACACAGGCAGCCTGAGCCTAGATAGCCCAAGCAACTTGTGCCACCCAGACGAACTGGACATCTTTATTTATAGTTCAAGGAGACATTACACATGTATGTTTCATGACACTTCATAGATTCATTGCCAGGTTACAGACAATAAGAAGCAGTTAACAGATCTATATGGGCTTAGTCATGCTGGGCCAGGTGTATCCTTTGGTGATAATCCCATCAAGAGAAAATATCATCTTCTTTTCTAATGCAGAGAACAAGGCTAAAAGAGCTTCTCCATAAGGAGTGCACCACCACACCCAGAGAAGGCTAAAGAACCTTTCAGATGCAGAGCAGAAATTGGACTTTACTAATTGGGGTCAAGAGGTTTCTTGAAGTCCATCAGATGTGTCTGTTGGAATGCCCCTAGTAATTTCCACCCTTGCTCTGTCTGCAACCAAGGTCAAGGAAAGACATGTTACAAGGTTCTGCCAAACCCCAAAAGAGCAGGTGGTGTTTGCTCAGAGCATGTCCCCACACCTCAGATTCTCTCTTAAACGTGTCCCCACACTCTATTACATTTTTAGGGGCACTGAATAGGACTTTACATTTTCCAAGTTTTACTCCATTTCTCCCTACTCTTTGCTTTGCACTCATAGATATAGGATGCTATCAATGTCCAGGTTTTCTCCTCTTTCATCAAGTACAATTATTTTTATTTTCAAATCAGATGATGAAATAAATACTACCTTGTAGTTGCTCAAATGATCTGGAAATTATGGATCCCACTCAGTGCCACTTTTATCATCTCCATATATGAAAGAATCAAAGGAACTTCCCTCGTTGGGATCTGACCTTGGAAACACACCCACAGCTTTTGTCATCTCCCAGAGCCTTTCCTGCTGTGAACAGCCCATCAGAGTCCCCCAGACAGCTGTTAGAGCTCAAAATCAATTTACTTTGGGGTAAGGACTTGAGGGACACAGATGGGTGAATTACAGGTGTTCAGCTTAGTGGCAGACCCTGCTTGGCACAGTTTAATATGTGCTCCAACCTGTTTCAGCTGCAGGGCAGCAAAGCTGTCACTCTTTGCCCTGGAGAGGGCTGGTGGGTTTTGGATGGGTGCCATATGCAATCCTAGTTACAAGGTCAACTGTGTGTTTTGGTTTTTGGAAGCTGTTACAACTTGAGCTAGTAACTGGCTATATATTTAGTTTGGGTTAGATTTCTCTCTTTAGATTTTAACCAAGACTCCAAAGTGACTGTGAGTCCAATTCAACTGCTTTGTCCACAAATCTTAGGCTCTAGGTCCTGCTCCATGTTCATGTCAACCATTTCTGTTTTCCCATTGCTTTTTCTTGTTTTCCTTATGTACCATTTGTACCTTTTAAATTGCATAATGCCATTCAGTTCCTCCTGATATAAGTTCTGAACTTTTCAGGCATTGACTTGGTGCATAATTACAAACTATTGGGTTGTTGGAAAAGTCACGATATATTTTTTCTATGCAAATATGTGGCATGACTTTTCCTACAATCCTATAATATAAGAACTCAGTCCTATAAAAACCTAAGAAAAGATATATTAATTTAGGACAAGACAGAGAGAAAGAGAGGAGGCTGGGATGAGGGTCCAATTGGTTGAGTGCTTTTCTAAGCTAAAATCTGCAAAGAATTGGAGAGTGGCAATAATAAAATAAAATGTCCCAGCATCTTGGCCATTCTAGATTTTAGTGGACAAAGAAAGTTGAGTTTCAGGCAAAGTATTCTGAAAACCAGAATTGTCTTGGAAATGGAGAAACCATTTCTAAGGCAATGAAGATATGTCTCCAGTAGGATTCATTTCACTAGATCTGTGTACATTTATAGTTTGAAATCATGCCAGGCATGCCCTATCCAGGACATATCATGACCTCTGCAAAATTGTATCTATCATTAAAAAGGCCCTGCTTTCCGTAACTCCTTCTGATATGCTGCCAAAAATTCAAATAACGATTCCGATTACACTTTAATTGGTACTTTATATTCAACACATAAGAAAACTCACCATAAACAAATCCTGTTCTTTCCTGAACAATGTGTGGTTAAAGTATCTGGATCATGTGTTAACTATATAATATTTTATGGAGTTCAGTGTATGGGTAAAGTCAGCCAAAGCCCATTTCTCCTCCTTCAGGCCTTGTATACTAAGGAATGCTTTATATATGATGATTTCGAAATAGCATTGAAATTTTTACCCCTCAGAAATTCTTGCAGTGGTAAAGAATAGAAGCAATAATAAATAGTCAATTTAGCTGAGTGTTTTTTTTTTTTTTTTGGTTTTTCTTTTTATTCTTTGAGAAATCAATACTAACGTAGTTGGCATTTATGTAATCAACCTTCTTCCAAGAATCTCAAAACACATATAAACTCTACTCATTGGTTACTTAAAAGTAATCACTTACCCTGAAACCGTAAACCAAGTCACATATGGAACTGGTTGTGAGAATCGAATAGTAGGACCTAAAATTTTTACCAGTGGTTTATGCTAATCTGTTACCCTTCCTATGCTAATCTGTTACTACTCATCCCATTCACCTACACCCATGCAAGTAGGTGAGGACCATCACAAAGCTGGAGATAAAGAGAGCAGTTTAAGATGTATGTATCCCATCAAATTACTCTCTCCTCTGTGCTAGAGCCTGTGTTATACATAAAGGATACAGCAATAAATAAGAAAAAAAAAAGGTCTTTGCTGTCTAGAAATTCAGTCTCTAATGAACAACAATTTTAACAATAAACATGTAGTGAGCACCCACTCCAGTTGCTAAGTCCTGTATATGCATTACCCCCCTCCTCCCAGTTACTGTATAAAGTATAATATTATATAGAATAGACACTGTCTACGTAGGTATCCAAATGCTCATATTAAACCTAGATTGCATCAGATAATTTTTTTAAATATAATTTTTTGACAGATTTTAGGTCCTGTTATATCTTGTATTGATCTTGTTTCTTTTTCTCCTTCTCATAAGGTAATTGCTCTTCTAGAGTTGATGTATGTATTTCCTATCTGTTTAAAAATTTTAAAAAATGTTGGTCAAGCTGTAGCGCCACAGGTAGTACATTCTGTTGTGTGATATTGAAATGATATGTAAAAGCGTGGGGTTCAGATCCTGGATTGTCCTGATTACACCATGCTTGCCCGAAATCCTGGCTGGCTAGAAGGCTGCAGGGAGAATCACAGCAGGGCAAGCTATGAGAGATCCCTGTCCCACCTTCTATCTCCTTTCTCTCTCCTAAAAGAAAAGCGTTAAATGAAAATGCTGTGTATATCTACATATATATTAACAGTATTATATTGCTTTGTGTATCTTAGAAATTAATATAAATAGTGTACTTCTCTCATAGTCTTTCATACCACTTCATATTGCATTTTTGAAATTCATGAATGGTGAACAATATAGAAATTAATTATAACAATTATGTAATATTTTGTATATTAATTTTACCAATGCATCTCACTATTGTTAGGCATTTACATTGTTTCTAATTAGTCTTTGTTATATTAATGCTTCAATGAACACATCACTAACTGTGGGATTCTTCAATGACAAATACCTACAAGTAAATTTATAGATTTACAGGGTAGGTGCAGTGCTAAATCACTGTCCAAAATGATTGTACCACTTATACTCCTACATATCCTAGGTCCTCTGTATCTTCAGTGGTACATAGAGGTACTAGAAATTTAATTTCTGTGAGTTTGATAGATGTGAAAAATATCTGATTATTGATTTAGAATATTTGCATTTATATTTCTACATAATATTGACTGATACATACTTTCTTATGCTATCTTTTTTCTTATTTTTGATGTAAAGGTTTATTATTTTCAGAAAATTGGTTAGAAAACCATTCTTTGTTTTCTCTGACATAGTTTTAGAAAACAAAGTTTTTTATTTCATGAAAATTTAATTAGCCACTTATAAAACTATTTAGTAAGGGGAAAAGGCATAGATGAATTAACTATTGGCATTTGATCATTTTTATTTCTTCTTAAGATAATGATAATGTTTATTAAGTATTACATAATTTTCTTATAGATTTTGAATGTATTGTATTTCTATGGCTATGTCAAAGCTTAAAATAATTTCTAGTACTGCTTATTTATGTACTTTTTTCACATTTTTTATTCATATCTTCTCTGTTTTCATGGACGATCTTTCAGAAAGTTGTCTGTTTTAATAGTAATTTTAAAGAATGAGCTTTTGTTTGGGGTACTTTTTTCCATTATTTACTTCTTATTTTCTTCTCTCTTTCTTTTTAATTTTTTTTCTAAGGTCTTTGCCAAACGGTACATGTTCTTACTGGAGAAAGAGAGACAGTGAGAGGGAAAGTGAGAAGTCATCTCCCAAGGCGGGTGATCATATTGCAATCCCTCCTCCACTCACCTCCTGGAATTTTGGGTATGCACGCACATGTGTCCAGAGTGATTTTTAAGCCACCAGGACTGGGACTCAAACCGTGGTCAGCAATGTTAGAGTCTAGTACCTTAACCACCATGCCAACTGCTGGCTCCCTTTTTTCTTATTTCTGATCTTCTGTTTTCAGTAGGTTCTGTACATTTGGGAGGAGAATTTTGTCTGTTTTCTTTTAAACTCCTTGATTTTAATGTTCAGGTAATTAATTTGCTATTTTTTTGCATTCAAAAATGTATATAATGAATTTCCCTGTTTCTATTCACCTTCATCCTGCAAATGTCAATGTGTGATACTTGTGCAATTATACTAGCGCTTTTAAGAGGAGGATTCTGAATGTATATAGTAATAATAATAATAATAAATAGGTGATTATTTCTAAAAGAGGAGGAGTCTCAAACCATGCTTGACAAGACCTTTTCTTTGGATGTTTACTATAATCTTTTTACAGCATGCTATCTCACTTTTAATTTTGTTTTCATATGACGGCATTTCCAAATTATGTTAAATACATAACTTTTGAATTTGTCAACATTGTCCATGTTGTTGAATAAGATAAAGATCCCTATGAAATGAAGTACCCTATAATAAAGAAAAATACCATATATAACCGAACAACCTTTCTACTCAACCAATAGTCCATAAAAATATATGTGTAAATTCCACTAAAATATGTTAGTCAATGAGAAAAAAAAGTCTCCTGAGAAAATAGAATCAAAGTGCTTCTATAATGTTCAAAAGTAGAAAGGATCGTATAGATCACATCGGATTGTACTGACATATTACATTGGCAGGTCAAGTCTTGGAGCAATTAAAGGATTTTCTCAATTTCACAAAATAATTGGCTACAGATTCAGGACTACCTGTGTAGTTGTTGTTTTGTAATTATTAATTTTATAACTTATTTTTTTCCTTTCCTCTTTTCCAAGATATGACAACAGGTTTGTACATCTAATTCTATATATCACTGTGTGGCTCGTTCTTCATGGACGGGGCTAAAGAGCCACAAAGTCATTTGTAGGGTCTCAGAAGCCAGTCATCAACATTGACTTTACATTTCAGAAAAGTTTCTGCTGATCTCTACAACATTTTCTTTTACTATTTTACCCCTTACCAAACCTTGGGGCCTTTTTACACAATTCTAATACATCTATTTTTTTCTTTCTCATTCATCAGATTTAACCTTAAATGTTATCTCAGTGAGGCCTCTGCTGGTAACACAATCTAAAGTATATTTCACACCCACCCTCCATTATTCCTTCCTCTTAATCTTACGGCTTTTTCATTTTTTCCTTTTAATATCACCACGTGAAATTATTTTGTATGTATTTTCTATTGGAGTGTATATCTCATGTCTAGTTCATCTCCAGTGCTCACAACAGTACTGGTCCTAGTAAATATTCAATGAATACTTGAAGCTTTAGTAAATAAATTAGTACATGAATTTAAAAATATCCAATAGACTTTTAACAGGTAGAAATTATCTTAGTGGAACACTTGGCAAAATTCAAGGAGTTTTATTTACATAAAGTCCCTGAACTAAACTGGAGAACCAGAAGTGAAGAGTTGTGGTATTAATCATTATACCCTAGGGACAATGCCTTTTATAATAATGATGGATAATTTAACTTCTACTAATAATGGACTAAGTCAGTTGGGTAAACTATTCTTCTGAGGAAAAATAAATTAACTGAATAAAATATAAATATCATGTTTTAAAAGCATTGGAAAGCTAACAAAATATTATGTAATTACTTGCTAGGGATCTTTAAGAGTTTTGGAATCCAGAAATGGAGTCTTTCAGTAAAGGTTGCATTTTCCCCTCATCATGTGCAGATCTAGAGAGGTGACTAACAGTCCAAGCTGTCAGTTAAAGGAATACAGCTTTATGAAGACATCATTAAGGTTAAGCTTCCTACCACTTTGGGTTGAAACTGTAAGAACTGTGTCCTGGTAATAGAGGTGATAGCTGTGTATCATTTCACTCTTCAAAAAACCTCAGGCCTTAAACTGAATTCAAATTGCTAAAAATAGCTTGCTTGCCTGGGATTCAGGCAAAAGCAAATAAAAATACATCATTAGACAAAGATAAATTAAGTCTTACATCATTACTAAAAGTCACTTTTCCAAAATAATGTCCAGCACTCAATCAAAGATAACCAGATGCATAAAGAGATAAAATGTCATTAAAGAAAAAAAAAACAGCAAAAATAATACAGTAGGACCACTCCCCAGGATAATGGTTGGACACTGCACAGAGGAAGCAGGATACCACATGGCTGATAGAGATCCAGCCCTGTTGGCTTGAAAAATACTTTTGGTGCATGTACACATGCCAGGAGTCCTTATGGAGTATAGAACTGAAGGAAAAAGCATTGCAGCACAACCAGGCCACATTGAGCCATGCTTTCTTTCTCTCTCTCTCTCTCTGTCTCTCTCACCCACACACACACACACACACTCTGGCAAAATGATAATAACACGGTATAGAAACTTTCTCATCTCTCTTTCTGCTTTATTCAACAATAACACTGAATGAAAATATTGTTTCCCCTCACAAATAGAGGTTATGTACTCATGTGTAACAAACACCAGTTCTTGATAAATTTCCTCTCACTCTGGATAAATAATCTTAAATTTTTTTAAATATTTAATTAGATATAATAATGTCTATTAAATAAAATGTAAAGGAAAGTATAATAAATTTATGTAGGAAAAAGTAAAAGAGTGAGATAAGGAAACTTTTCAAAGAATAGGACAATAAAGTCTGCATCCGAGGTAGCACAAAGTAGAAACCACCTGTTGGAATTTAAGATGTTGACATGAAGTACAGTTTGAGAAATTCTCTGAGGATATTGGTAGAAAGGACAGAGAGAGAGAGAGGGAGAGAGAGGATACAAACTGTAGACTTGAATGTATTCCCAAGGAAGTACCCAAGCTCTCAGAAATGAAACAATGAAAATGAATAATAAATAAATAAATAAATAAAATCAGAGAAATGATTTTAGAGTACATTGCCAAGGTCTTCATAACATTTCAAGGAAGTTAATGAAGAGGAGCCAACTGTGCTTCTAAGTACAACCTTCATGCAAAATAGATTTAAAGGTTAAGAAAATGAGGATAAGAAAGTTTAGTAACTTGTCTGAAACCCAGAGCTGGGATGGGCTCCCAGAACCTTTATTACAAGTTTCAGAAATCAGAAATAAAAACACTCTACTTCAAAGAAGAAGCACTCATAAACAGAGAAGTTCCTTAGTTTTCTTCTTGATTAAGACTTTCTTAGATACATGTTCTCTGTTTCCAATAGTAGACTATCAGTCCACCAATGCTGGACTCTCACCCTGGTTTTTGAGTTGTTCTACATAAATTTTGTCAGGGTATGCCCTTTGCTGATCAATTGTGTTTTATATAATGGATAGGAGAGAAGTTTCAAGAATTCCCAGCCAGATAGCATTTTAAATTGAAGAAGTTGCCTACATATCTAACAAATAAAAATTGGCCTATCTCTTAAATTATTTTGTATTTTAGACTTTTCACCAGATAAAGAATCCTTATATCCTTGTTGTTGAAAATTATTAAAGTTTAACTCTATTTATTAAAAATAGATTTAAAAAAAATTTGGATAGAATACAGGATTTTAGAAGCTATAGCCTTCTTTTGCCCTGAAGGATTCAGTCAGGATTCCCAAGGGAGAATTTTCTCCAACATTTTATTGTGAAAATTTTCAAACATGTAGCAAAATTGAAAGAGTTCCACTAAGGACAGCCTTAGACCTACCATCTGCATTTTACTGTTAACATTTTAGTTATTTGCTTGAACACTATTTTCTCTCTAGCTATCAACGAAGTTATCATAGTTTTTGATTCACTCCAAAATAAACTGTGGGTGCTAGTATATTTTCTACTAAATATGTATTTATATATTTTGTAGCTCTTTATTATCATTTCTTTTTCTATGTAAAATATACATACATACATATATATATATATAAAACACAGAAATCTTAAGTACATTCATCACGTTTTCCAAACATGTACACTAACCTGTCAACATATAGACCCTTGCAGGGAAGGCCCCATGGCCTGGTGATTGCGAAAGCTGGATCTTAGATAGCCAACCATGATTAGGTCCCATTTCTAGGGTGGCTTGAAAGACATGCCAGGGGCATATGCATGTGTTCCAAAATTCCATGGGGATAAAGAAATGGAGCAGAAGTAATTGTGGCATTACCATGCCCCAGAGAGAGTTTCTTTCTCTCTCTCTCTCTTTCTCTCTCTGCTAGCACTCTCTGAAAATTAAACATAAAAAAGATATAGAAGACCCTTGCTGACACCCTTTGACCCCTTACAAAGGAACATTTTTAGAATGCAATAATCTAATCAATGTAAAAAAAGGAACACTTTCCATAGAAAGACCCTCTGGGCTGTTTCTCTGTTACCTTTGCGTGCTGGTACAAAGAGGGATTTCTTTTTCCTCTGTGGCTTCTTAGATTGTGCACTTTTGGCACAGAATTTAGTGTTCGAGAGTGTGGAGTATAAAGAGCCAAATGGAGACAGAAAAAGCCATGTCATCATTAAAAATAAACAGAGACACAAACATGTCAGAGGGCAGAGGCAGGCACTTCATTGTGCAAGTGATTTATGGGGGAAGCTAATTTTAAACAAGCTTGGCCTGTGTGGTGCCTTGCAGCCAAACAAACAGGCAAAGCGCCCTTTCCACAGCAGCCGGGAACTGCTGATCTCCTCCAGGAGTAATCTCATTTTCTTGGTGGTGTAAAAGGCAATAAGTGGCTGTTTACTGTCTAAGAAAACCCTGGCTGAGTCATTGAAAGCAGACCCTGTTAAATGCCAAAGAGTAATGAGGATTATGGCTAGGAGACAATGGCCTGCCCTCTGATAGTAAAATCCACAAAACAAAACACACAGACATTAACAAGTAAAGCAAGGGGTTTCCCTCTGTTTATTTCATGTTCTAGAATTGTTTTTTTTTCTGAAAATGGCACTAGGGGATGAGACAGACTGGTCACGCTAGAAAGCAGTACATAGTGCTCTGGCCTGCTTATTTGTGTCCATTTTATACAACAGATCAGGCAAAGGCTGAGAGTGATACCAGGGAAGAGCCAGCCAGGTACCAGGGAACATAGAAACAGGAAAGTCTGGAGAGCATACTCAAAGGGGATGGAGGTGCTGCGGTACTATCCGAGATGACCAGACCAGGATTAGTGGAATCTATCTTTAGATTGGAGGCTTTAGGCCTCTGCCCTCAGATTTGAGGCTTTTCCAAATGATAATATTTCCAAATCTGTACTTCGATAGGTTGCTCTATGGAAATTTCTAGTAGCCAAAAAAAAGGAGGGTGTGTGTGTGTGTGTGTGTGTGTGTGTGTGTTTGCGCGTGCACAAAATTTGGTTATCAGCAGTAATTTCAACGAATAAACATTTATTATGGGCACTCAATACATACAATTAAAAATCTACCTGAAACATACAAAAAGATTGAAGTTGCAGATTAAAGAGAGAATTTCTTTGAAAAAATGTATTGGAACATTTCCCATCCTGCCATTCTAAGAAGGAAGAATAGGAGACATGGTTCTCTTGCCCTTGCCCCAATTTTAGTGAGAGTTCAGAAAGATCCAATTGGGGAGTTAGATTGATTCCTTTAGATATAGTGAGGGGAGTGGGTAGTCCAAAAGATTTTAACAACCAGTAAGGCGTTGGCACTAAAAGGAGGGTGTGTGTGTGTGTGTGTGTGTGTGTGTTTGCGCGTGCACAAAATTTGGTTATCAGCAGTAATTTCAACGAATAAACATTTATTATGGGCACTCAATACATACAATTAAAAATCTACCTGAAACATACAAAAAGATTGAAGTTGCAGATTAAAGAGAGAATTTCTTTGAAAAAATGTATTGGAACATTTTCCATCCTGCCATTCTAAGAAGGAAGAATAGGAGACATGGTTCTCTTGCCCTTGCCCCAATTTTAGTGAGAGTTCAGAAAGATCCAATTGGGGAGTTAGATTGATTCCTTTAGATATAGTGAGGGGAGTGGGTAGTCCAAAAGATTTTAACAACCAGTAAGGCGTTGGCACTGACAAGTGAGAACCAAAATCAGCTGTGCAGTTGGAATTGGTTTCTGCAGGGTCCTGCTTTGCCAAGTATTAACTGTCTGGAGACCCTGGAAGGAGCTGAGAAGACAAAGACATTGGCAAGATTTTGCCGGATCTCAGAGCAAAAGTTATTTACCAGTTGTAACTGGGGCATTTCAACACATTCAGAGTTAATATGCCCTACTGGTGCATACCAGCTGACTAGCAGACCTGAACAGCAGACAGATTAGGGGGCTGCGGTTAGGGACTACCTGCATTGCTGTCAAGTTTAGGTGAAGGTATGTGTTTCCCTTGGAGGTGTTGGCCATATAAGCAGGAGACAGAGAACTTGCCTTTATTTCTTAAAGGGACTTTGCCCAAGAAGGATGTCTAGAAGGGAGATAGGACAACAGAAATACCATATGGTGGAGGAAAAACAAGACCAGGGTGTTTTTGTGCTGTAAATTCTTCCAGCACTCTTCAGCTATTTACCATTCTCAGAATACTATTTTTTAAGAAAATAAATTTAATTTATAAGATTGCAAAAAATATCACATTTAAAGTAGAAGCATCAAATAATTTCAAAATTCTTAACATGCTAATAACCAGAGGTACCATAATTTTCATAATTTTGAAAAAGTGATAAGCATAAAAAACATTTTAAAATATTTTCACAATGGCAATGTAAATAAAAGCACATATGATTTTGTTGGTGACAGTCACAAGTACTGCTAATAAAACTGTATTTCTGGCCAGCAGATGGCGTAGCAGTTGCATCACTGCACTCCCACATGGTTGACCATAGTTCAAGCCCCAGGCCCAGTGCCAGGAAACTCACACCAGGCATGTGTGCATTCATGCCCAAGATCCCAGGAGACTGAAAGAGAAGGGATTGTAATGTGGCCATCCCCCCAGGGAGGGTGATTTCCCACTTTCCTTCTTATTGTCTCTGTCTCTCTATCTCTCCAGCAAGCACACATGCCCTAAGGCAAAAAAATAACTCAAAAAAAAAAAAACCAACTGCATTTGTAATTGAAGGAAATGCTAAATTTCTGTTAGAATTTGCACATTTATAAGTGACAAGTGTGATAAGTTCTGACTAGAGGGTAGTAAAAATAAATACATATACATATGTGTGTATAAATACTCATGTGTGTGTGTATGTATGTATGTATATAATTTTTCTTTCCTAGTCAAAGGACTCTCAAGTGAGTAATTGAAGTACTCTGTATGTTATGTGTCTTTATGTTGTTGTTTTTTGCTAGAGGGTGCATGTGCTCACCCGAGGGCAACAGAGAGGAGGAAAATGAGAAAGCACCCTCCATGAGGAATGGTCACTCCACAGTCCCTTCTTCTCCATTCTCCTTTCAGTATTTTAGGCACTCACGCACATGTGCTCAGTATATTTTTCAGTCACCGAGTCCAGGACTGCAATTGTGTAGTCAGTCATGTGGAATCCAGTTGCCTTAACCACCACACTGCCTGCTGGCCCAGGATGGGTCGTTTAAAATATCCATCATGGCCAGAGGAAACCAGATGTATTTGAAAGTTCATCAGCTAAGGCATTTTCAAGTCTTTTAGGTCTCTTCTCTCTTCTGCCCTAACCAAAAGATCCAAAAGATGATACCAGGGTGCAGTAGAGGATGGTGGGAACTAGTAGATGAAAGAAAAAGTTCATCTTCCACCTTTAGGGGATTTCAACCTGCTACCTGATGAAGCAAGGAGAAAGGCTTTAACTTGGAGTGAAGTTCAGAGTTTTAATTATTATATTACACTGAATTGGGCATATTCACCAGTGAATAATGACTGTTGTAGGCTGCTAAGTATCTAGAGCTGCTTTATGTACCCCGGAGGGAACTGGAACGCTGTGTGGTCTGCTGAGCAGTTCATCCAGGAATAAGAGAAGGTCTCACTCCAGCAGACAAGTCTGCAAGGGCAATTTTGAGGGAAAATAAAGTCGTTTTGTGACTGCACTCTGAATCCTTCATGGGACATAGGGGTATGTATGGTGTGTGCATGTGTGTATTTGTGTGTGTGTATCCAACTTAAAAAGCAAAGGTTCTTGGGACCAGCAGTAGGCATAATGGCTATGTCGCTGGATTCCCACGTAGTTGACCACGGTTCGAGTCCTGGACCCGGTGGCTTAAACTCACACTGGGCGCATGTGTGTGTGTGCCCAAGATCCCGAGAGGAGAATGGAGGAGAAGGGATTGCGGTGTGGCCATCCTCCTTGGGGGGTGATTTCTTGCTTTCTGTCTCTCTGTCTGTCTGGCGAGCACACGCGCCCTATTGTAAAAACCTCTCCAAAAACAAAACAAAACAAAGCAAACGAACAAACAAAAAAACAAAAGCAAAGGTTCTTGCCCTAAATAATAGCACACTATACTGATTAAGATTATGGTCTATGTAGCTAAACTGCCAGTAAAAAAATCCTAGTCAGCCCTTAGTATTGTATATAACCTTGAGTAAGTTATTCAACTAATCTGTGTCTCAGTTTACTCATCTGAAATCCATTAACTGAAGCTATCAATAACATTATTTGTAACTCATAGGGATTTAAAAAAACCAGTAAGTATAGTAATATACACAAAATATCAGTTATGCAGTAGTTGTTAATTGAATTGCTCTACCCCCTGGAGATCTGAAAATAAGCATTGGACATCATAGTTTCAGAACATCTGTCTCCTCCAGGTTGGGTATTTGGGATAACTGTACTTGCCATGCTCCACTGGAAGAAGTGCTCAACCACCTGAAGCATTAGTGTCCCCAGCACTTTCCAAGAGACTGCTCCAGCCATCCTCTCCTGGGAAATCCCAGGTCTCAGCCAGGCTTTCTTCCTGTTGCACCATCTCACATATAAGTTGTCATGAACTCACTATGGTGTAAGATAAAACCTTCAGAAGCTGTTTATGTGGAAAGCAGTTGTTAAACATCACAGGTAGCTAAGGACCTTTTCAGTTGCTAAGGGAAGTGTTATACTTAAATTTCAGTAACAACAAACAAAACAGCTGGTGGCTACACCTGATACATGGATAAACATTTCTGGAAGTTGTGGGGGAATCCAAAGATTATTGGTCTGAGGTCAAGCAATCCTGGACGGAAGATAGCCTTTATCACTTAGCAGCTATGTGAAATTGTGAAATGCAGTGTGTTCCTTAAAGTCTCTGGAACTTAGTTTTCTTTTAAATAGCTGGTAACTTCTTTACACAGTTTTTGTAAGAATGACATGAAATAAAGCTTAAGTGTTCAGGTGGTGTTGAGATATATATATATATATATATTCTCTATATCCTCTAACTGAAATTTGCCACATTTCTCAATTACAAATGTGCAAATTCTAATGGAAATTTAACATTTCCCTCATTACTTCTTCACATAAGAGGTATGCTATGCAGATTTGAGCTACAGTTCTCTGTTTCACTGGAGAGATTAACATGGATCCATCTCCCTTCTTCTTGACATTACAATGCAATATTTTATGGAAGTCTTAACATATTTTATTTTGTGAATTCCATATTAACTCAGCATCACAGGCTCTGACTTCTAAGTACACTCTCTTCTATTCTCACCCCTGCCAGAGAGAGTTGGGGGTGGAGAGTAAGAAAGCCCCCATGGGGTGTGATTCTACCACAATCTTTTCTTCTTTCTTACTGTATTCTGAGCACTCAAGCACATGCACCTGATGTGTTTTCAAGCTGTTGGGTCTAGGATTCAAACAACATGGTAGGCCACATGGAATCCAGCTGCCTTAACCACCACACCACAGACTGGCCCCCCAAGCATGCTATGTTTATATCACATCACCCAGCAGACAGAAATGCTCAGTTCTCTCTAATTTTCACAAACACCAGCAGAACCTCTATCTACTCATGAGCTGCATTGATAAATTACATAGATACTGAAAATGTAAGATGCAAAATGGATCTAATGTTCAGTTCCTGGCAACAGAATAACACAATTTATAAATATTCTCTGGGGCCAGCAGATGGCGTAGTGGCTGGGGTGCTGGACTCCCTTGCGGATGACCACGATTGGAGTTGTGGACACAGTGACTTGAAACTCATGCCAGGTGCCTGTGCACGCATGCCCAAAATCCCAAGAAGAGAATGGAGAAGGGATTGAGGGATGGCACTCCCCCCAGGGGGCGATTCCTCACTTTCTGTCTGTCTGACTCTCCAATGAGCGCATGTGCCCTCTAACAAAAAGTTCTCAAATAAATAAATAAATAAATAAATAAATAAATATTCTCTGATCACCCTGTCACCATGGAGAGTCCTTGGCCCTTCCACATAGATGTATGATCACCATTGTTTTGGACTTTTTCTTTCTTTCATTTTCCCCTTTTCTTCACACCATTTACTCTTGGAGTTCATTGTCAGCAACAGGAACATTACTGCTCTCCTGAGGTTGCAAAGAAACTTCCCATAGCCTTTGATATCTTGATACTTACTGATATTCCTGTTTGTGAGTGTATCTGTTAGCTATTGCTGAATAATCAACCATTCCAACATTCAGGGACTTAAACACTTCTTGTTGCCAACTGGGTGGTTCTACTGATCTAGGTTGGTTGGGTTAAGCTAATTTCTGCTGGCTTTGCTCATGTATTTGCAGTCAGCAATGTGGGGTAGCTAGAGGATGGCTTGTCTAGAATGACCTCAATGGCAGGGTTGGTCAATGGTAGCTATGAAAATGAATGTGCTTGTGCCATAGAACAGACATCATCCAAATGTTTAGCCTGGGCCCATTCATATAGTGGGGCAGAATTTCAAGAGAGCAAGCATAGATGGAGAAAGCCTTTGAGGCCTATCTCAGGATGATACCCTGGCACTTCCACAATATACTACTACCAAAGCAAGTCACAAAACCATAAGGTATAGGATAATAGTTTATGACTCTTAATGGTGACAGAATACCACCTTGTAAAGTTGTAAAAAATCATAAATGTTTTATCTTCTCCATCTTCTTCTCGGGCTTCTTGCTTGAAGCTTAACATAAAAGTAGATACTAATGATTCATAGCCATTAAGGTGCTAATTGGAAGACGAGCATCTATCACTTTAAATTTTTACTGCTAATATTATTTATTTTCCTGTTTAATAACAGAATTAAACTACTTTGTAATAGAAAATTACTTAAGGTATGGTTACACATTAGTAAAAACCAGTTTCATAAACCATAGTAAATAGTTTTACTGCATCTGCTATAAAGAATTAAAAGTTTTGTTAAAATAGAGATACCCCTTTGGCCTAAGACATAATTAAAAGAAGATGTAGGCAAACTGGACCTCACATAGATTAAAAAACAGAAATCTTCTTGGTTTCTTTTTGTTTTAAAATTTTTTTGAGAGAGAGATTTTTGCTATAGGGTACATGTTCTGGAGAGACACTGAGAGACAGAGAGACAGAAAGTGAGAAATCATCCCCCAAGGGGATGGCCATGTCACAATCTCTTCTCCTTCATTCTCCTTTCAGAATTTTAGGTGTGCACACACATGCACCCAGAGTGAATTTTAAGCCACCAGGTCTGGGACTCGAACTGCAGTTGACTACATGTGAGTCTGCAATGTAACCATTATGCCATCTGCTGTTCCCAACAGCAATCTTCTTGCTAAACAATTTGATTATAAACTACTTAACTAAAGTCTGGCTTAGTAATTCAAATTCTGGTTATATATAGAAAATAAATCCAAATATATAAATAAGCCATAGGTTCGCACTATATTTCCTAAAATAAATTTATCATTATGAAAAAGGATACCATTGCACACAAATTAAATCACATTTTTCAATAATATTAATGGATAACTTTTATAAGAATTAATTACCTAGATTTAAAGATATGCTATTAATTTTGAAACATCTATTTGTGTCTGTATATAACACATGTAGCAATTTTCAATGGTGAGAAATGTACTCCCCAAAATAAATAAGTAAATAAATCTAGTCACACATGATTTCCTGCATTATTTTCTTTCTACTTTTTTATTTGGTCATTCATTCATTCAGTTCTCACTGGGGTCACACTATATGTCAAGCATTAAAATTTGTCTTCTTCTTTTTTTTTTTTTTAATTTGCTATGAATGTGTGTTCACCAAAGACAGAGGAAGAGAGAGGAAGTGAGAAAACATCCTCTAGGGAAAACGGCCATACCTCAATCCCTTTTTCTGCATTCTCCCCTTGGGATGGGCATGCACACACATCAGGCACGTTTCTCAAGCAATCGGGTCCAGGATTTGAACCTCGCAGCTGGCCGTGTGGGATCCACTCACCTTAACCAGCATACCACTGGCTGGCCTGTGCATATATACATTTTTAAAGTACCTCATTTAGTCATTTTAATTACTGAAAGCTAGGTATTATTCCTCCATCTAATGATAAGGAAATAGAGTTTCATCAACTTTAAATACTTTCCTAGGCCAGTAATGAATCTAGTCAGGATGCTAGTTTGGATGCTGTTGACCTTAAAGTCTAAGTTTTAATAATAAACACATGGATAACAAGTTCAAGCTTACACTACATACGTATGTACCCTGGCCTGTCAAATACATTACAGGCAAAATTGAGAGACTGCCAAGGTCCCTTTATAGTAATGAGCTGTTTCCAGTACTCAGATGTGATCAGATAGAATAAGATACTTTATTAATGAATGATAACAGAAAATTACTGAAAATGCAAAACTGGTGCCTAAGTAAAATGCTTAGCAAAGATGCTTTATTAATGTATGGTTCAGTATAAATAGCTTGGCCTGAAATTTTAGTTTTCCATTAAAAGATAACCTTTATGTACTTTCAAGCTCAGTTTATGATGACCAATTTTAGAATCAGTTGCCAGTTCTTGGGATTTAGTAGACAGTCAATAAATATTTGTTGAATATAATAAAGTCAACAAAGGTTCTGTATGTTTTGTTAGGTCCCAACTCTATCAACTTTTTTGTGGCTTATGTTTTAATAACTATTCAGAACAATTAATATTATCTCTGTGACTCGTGTTTTATTGCTATTATAGCAGTATTCCTTGAAGTTCAAAGTCAGCTGAGCAAAATTCCCAGAAGATCTCAGATATATTCATATTAATCACTTGATTATTCTTTTTAACTCAATTTCCATTTTTATTCCTTCTAGTTCTCTGTGTTGAATAATCCTGGATTTGATGTTAAGATATCTTCCCTGTTATTAAGCCTTTTAACAGATAATATATGGTCAGACGATAAGACTTCTCATGTGGATCCCCCAATATCTGCATATTACCAAATCAAGGTCTGAAAAATAAATTATTTGGGCCTAATCAAAAATGGAGATTTCTCAAAGACAAACTCAAACTATCTGATAAATCAGAAGATTCATGAATGAAGTGGCTGGTGCCAATGGGAAGCTAGAAAACTGTAGTTCATACCATCCTTATGGAGATGTTATCTTGATGTCTCTACTTACTTAAGTGATTCTCCATTTATTTTCTTCTTTTCTCAAAATATGAGACTAAAAATAGCTCATGCCTCTCTCTTTTTTATTTTAGGTTATTTATTACTTTTATGAGCAATAAAGACAGAGAGAGAGAGGGAGAGAAAGAAAGGGAGAGGACAGACAGAGAGAGAGTTGCATCCCCAACAGGATCCTGACATCATGATGTGATCCACCCCTAGCTTCAGCCAGCTCTGGATCTGGATCATTGGATGTATTCAGGGAGGTCTCTGGATATGAATCCAGAACTTTCCATGTGGGTTAGACTTGTAGAACATAAAGTTTTGCTGCTGTGCCACTGCCTAACCTGTACCCTCTCTGCTTTCATTGCAATTCATTAATATCTCTATTACAGTACTACTTTTTGTTTTTTAATTATTTACTCATAGTTCTGTATCTTCCATTGTGAACACATTGAGCATAGAGAATAGGTTTTTTTCTCTATCAATATCTCGGAGTTCTGGCCATGACCAAGCAACCAGTATATATATTGGAATATATTGGAAGGGGAAGTGAAAAGTCTTCATGCATATTGGAATATATTGGAAGGGGAAGTGAAAATTTTTCATGTCATAAGTCACAAAATATCACCTCAAAGCTCACTGGCCATGATTTTGTTATACCTCCTGTCTCTCGACTAATCACAGTAAATGAAAAAAAAAAGTTAATCTGATTGATTTAAGGCAGTCTGTGTCCATATCTACCATTGAGAATGGAATCCATCCCTATCTAATTACAAAGGTGGAATGAAAAAGAGATAAATACAGATGTGCAAGTTTCTTTTCCACTGAGGCAGAAACAGAAAGATTGGAAGACGTAATAGTGAGACAACAAGTATAAATCCAGGGCTGGACAGGAGAGGCTGGATAGTGAGGAGTAAGAGAGAGAAAAAAATTAACATTTAAAAAAAGAAAAAGAGGTGAATATTCCAAAGTATAATTAGGGTACTATGTAGCAGATGCCTGACATGCTAGGTTACTAGAGAAGGATGACACTAATCAACCTACTCTGATGTAACACCTAAGCTTCTAGTTTTGTTAACAATTAGAACCAGCATATCGGATATATGGTTCAAATATTTGGCCCTTCCTAAACTCGTGCTGAAAATCAATTCTCATTATAACAGCATTGATAGGTGGGGGCCAAATAAGAGGTTATTTGTCAGATCCCCCATGAACAAATCAACCCTTCTATGCATCACTGAATAAATGAATTATGGCAAATAGCCCTCTCTAGCTCTCAAGGTGGGTTAAGAAATAAAGAACTTAAGAACATTATGGGAAATTTCTTTGAAGTAAAATAAATAGGGGGAGGGGTTGAAAGAATGTAATTCTTTAGCTCAAAATGATAGATAAATCTTTTGAAATGGTGTGAACAATGTAAGTTGGGAATGGCACAGGATGAATCTGCTGATGTGAATAGAGATTGTCCTGATGAGGGTTCCTAATACACCTTGAGGGATGATGTTTGGAGGTCATGCTTTCTGCCTTTGGATCTGATTCTTCAGGCATGAAGCCTCAGTAAACATACCCTTCATGGGAACCTGGGAGTATAGCTTGTTCTTTGGAATGAAGTTTCCATGGACAAAATTCTGTTCTCAGGGTAAGATGTGGTTTTGAACATCCTGGAAAAATACACCTACACCTGATTCATCAGACCCGCTCTGGC
>NW_006159579.1:7439049-7509120 GCF_000334495.1 Tupaia belangeri chinensis | reverse complement strand
ATACACCTACACCTGATTCATCATAACCGCTCTGGCCAGGATAGGGTTTCAGCCTGGCTTGAACTGGCAACCCAGATGTTCCTCCAGAACTCAGCATATCCTCAGGGCTCTAAGGAGTCACTCACTATGCCCCCCTCAACCAAACAAAACCTTCTTTGTGAAACAGGAAGGGGACATCAGGTTCTGCTCCCAGCCAGCTGCCAATCCCTTTCAGTTTGGGACACTCTCCTCTCTCCCCAGGGCTCCATCAAAAGTTCAGCATAAATATTTGCCTCTAGGCATTGACCATGTCAGAAACCTAACAGCTTGCTTTTATATATATTTTGTCACAGTCTTGTTACAGTCAATCATGTGTACTGTTATAGGGGAGAAATAAAGGAAAGAGATGAGAAGTCTGTTAGTTAGTTTTGCCTTGTGGGCCTTTATAATTTTTGTTGTTTGTTTCTATTGTTTGTTTTTGTTTTCATAAAATCCTAGCCAACTCATAGCCCTTAAATCAGGGGTCTCCAGCTCCTGGGCTGTGGCCTGTACAGGGCCTCCTCAACCTGACTGCATGGCAGGGGGTGGGTGAAATGTGCGTAAGCCAGACTTTGTGTTTGCAGCTGCTCCCCATTGCTTACATTACCACGTGGGCACTGCCTCCTGTCAAATCAGTAGTGCTATCAGATTTTCAGAAGAGTGTCAGTCCTATTTTTGTGTGATTATTTCATTGTATATTACAATGTGATAGTAGTGGAAATGTGATGCATGCTGGATGTGGTTCTCTTGTGTCATCCTGTGGGGGTTATTCCCCCTCCCCCCCACACACATAGTCCATGCAGGGATTGTCTTCCATTGTCTGGTCCCTGGCCAGAACGGTTGGGAACTGCTGTCTTATCTTATTATCTTCTCCAAAGTGCAGTTTATCTGGGAATCAGTTCGTAGATTCATAGAGAAGATAAGACAGTAAGTATGCTAAGTGACTTTCGTACCCAGAAGAACAAAGTTCTTCCTTTAAGTAAAGCTTTACTTAGATCCTGGCTCAAGAAGTTATCAGGGGCAATATCTCATACCTCAGTTTGTGATCTCTTCATTGTTTTTTTTTTGATAATGGAATAAAGCAGAGAGAACCTAATGTAAACGAGGCCATGTAATAAACCATAAAGTCCTGGCTATAAAACTGACAATGTCTTTCCTTTTCTATCTAGTCTATTTTGGATCTCTTAAACCCTAGAAAGTATATCAGTTAGTTATTGGTGCATAACAAAACTCATCAAAACTCACTTGCTTAAAACAATGGCATTTATCATTCCCAAGTTTATAGATCAGCCAAGTGGTTCTTCTGATTTTATCTCTGCTCACTGATACATCAATGGTCAACTGTGGGTCATGCCAGCAAATTTGTTCATCTTAGTTAAGCTGTTTCACATGTTTGGGAGTTCATCTGGCTGACGTTAGTCTACGTTAATCCGGGTGGGACAACTATGCCCTTCTCCTTACAGTTTATCATACACCAGCAATATAGCCAATCTTCTTCTCAATATAGCAGTCATGTTGAGAGGGTGTGGAAGGACACAAGGCTTCTCTGGAGGCTCAGATATGGCACATAAGCTCTTCCCACAGATTCTACTGATCAATACAAAACATTAAGGTCAAGACCAGAATCTTCTATAAGGATACAGCTAAAGGGCATAGGCATGGGGGGGGGCATGAAAAATTGTGGCCATAACACTTTTGAGCTTGTGATGTTGGATGTGACTTCACTTTAGAAGAATCCTTAGTTTCCTATTTCCTGCCCTAGAGCTGAGTGGATAAATTCAAGCTAAAGTGAAAGAGAGCACACCCATGTTTCCTAGCATATAATGTATTTTGGTTCACATTTGGCCTTACATCCATTGATTACTTGATTAGATCCCATTAATGGAAATGAATGATTAGGCTTCCCCTTACCTCCAATTCTTAAAAAGAAAAATGATCAAAAAAGTCAAAGATGATCAATGGTTCTTCATGCTTTCTGCTCCAACTCTCACTGGGATGGTTGCCAAAGACCCTGAAAAGCCCCGTTTCCATTGTTGCCTTCTTTTCTTTTTTAATAATTACTTTATTTATTATTTATTTTAATTTGACCAGAGAGGGACAGAGTGAGAGAGGAGAGGAGGAGTGAGAGAGAAAGCCGCCAGATCCAGGACTCGAACTGCAGTCAGTCAAGTGGGAGTTCAGAGCCCTTAATTACCATACCACCTGTTGGCCTCCCAGTTTTGCTGTCTTTGTTCTTATAGTCAGCCCCCTCTTTCTTAGCCTGTGTTATCCTATCATAGTACTCATTCTATATTAAAATCGCCCTTTGATTTATAAACCCCTTTATCAGACCACAAGCTCTATGTAGGCAGGACTATATCTGTTAGTTTACCACACTTTTCTCTAAAATGTAGGAGAGCATTTGTGCACCAAAGAGAAGGTACTTGATAAAAAATTGGCAAATACATAAATACAAGGATGAATTAGAAACTAATTACAGGTGCTGTTGAACATAACTCTTTTTTAGAGAGTTTTTGCTATAGGACGAGTGCACTCGCCAGAGACACAGAGAACGACAGAGAGACAGAAAGTGAAAAATCACTCCCAAGGGGGGATGGCCACACCACAATCCCTTCTCCCCCATTCTCCGCTTGGGATCTTGGGCACACACGCACATGCACCTGGCATGAGTTTAAGCCACTGGGTCTGGAACTCGAACCGCGGTCAACTACATGGGAGTCCAGCAACATAGCTATTACACTAACTGCTGGTCCCTTGAATTTAACTCTTAAACATCCTCCAATGGCATTGAAAACTGGATATATATCAGGTAGGCAGGATTCCTCATATTAAGAAATCAGAATGGCTATAGCTGTTCTACCTTGCATCTCTCTTTACAAAAAGCTGCACAAATCAAAGAGCTCAGAGATCTCTTACAGTCGCCATGGTAACATTTTCTAAATACCTGGTACCTACAATCTAATAGGTCTGAATATAATGAAGGGTTCCATAGTGTAGAGTATTTGAAATCAAGGATGATTCACAACAATTTCATTAGTCTAACTCTACTTTCCTATGAAAAAACTTAGTGCCAGGTACTATGCATGACTTTCTGCCCCTTCCAGAGTATCATTCAGATGTTTGCAAATGCTTTTGAAAGTGCTTTCCCCCACCTTTCTTTGCCCCTTTCCCAGCAGAGGTTCTCCTAGGACCTTGGTACAAACTTTTCCTATGTTTTATTTTCATCTTGAACGGAGAAGACAAGCAGAGGTATTTGAGATCATTCATGAAAACATTCAATTGTAGGTTCAGACATTTACAGCTTTTTTATGTCATAGTTAATCTCACATCCTATGGCAAAACCTAAAAATAAAGAAACACCAACATGAGAAAGTTCCCTTGACTTAAATGAATTCTGTGAAAAACGTGGGGAAGAGAGAAAGAGCCAATATGGGACAGATATCTGCCAAGAGATTAGAAAGGTCACCTTCCATTGTTTCCAGCATTTCTGTTTGCATGCAGTTCATCTAACCCTAGCAAAGTGAGAGAAGATGTTAGAGCATGGAAGAGTTGTGAATGATGGCAGGCCCCATTGTTTTGTGGTTAAGGGAGCCAGTTCCCACATGGCCAACTGTGGTTCAAATCCTGGCCCCAACAGCTGAAAAATGTATGTGTACATCCCCAAAATCCTAACATGAAGGAGAACTGTAGAGAGGACCGCAGCATGACCACACCTTATTGGTAGATGCTTTCTCCGTCTGTCTCTCTCTCTCTCTCTGTATCTCTCTATCTCTCTCTGGTGAGTGCATGTGCCTTCTGACAATTAAAAAGAGAAAGAAAAAAATGAGTGAAGCCAAAGTAAGTTTAAAATATGCATTCTCCAACCCATCCATTCCAGAAATTCTATTTTGGCAGACCTAGAATAAGGCCAAGAATTGGCATTTTTACCAACTATCCAAACATGTGTGATGCTCTGACCCTACATTGAAAAATACTAACAGAAGAAAAATTAACTGCAGAATTACCTAGTTAGTTCTTTTTAAAGTATAATGTTATTTCTATGTGCATTTGATCAAACAGGACAGAAACATTTGTGTCTTCTACAGGCCTCTGTACATCTAGTACAATTGAAAATGAACAAAACTAAAAATATACTATTTGACATATTTAACATGTTTTACTTACTTTTTTTTGTCCAAAATCAGTCACAATGTCTTTATTCAAGACCTTTTGTAGCCTGATAAATGTTTTTAATATTTCCTGAAAATATAGCATTAGGTTCAACATATTATTAGGTTCAACAGCATAGTAACTATCTCATAAGCACCAGTTTCCCACCCTACATTGGCAGGGAAGATGACTTTCAGCTCCAAGCATCCTCTTTCAGGTTGCTCCAAATTGTGTTATAGCTCGATGGAATTTGTAGAATAAAGTGGAGTTGTTTTTACACGGTCAATGCAATGAATGCTTTTTAAAATAGTTTTTGTTTGTTTGTTTCTGCAACTCTTCTGTCTCATTCCCTCATCTAAGACTGCAGGCATGTACCACTGTACCTGGCTCTTTTCTGAGTGGCCAGCCTCAGACTTGCAATCGTCCTACCTTAGTCTCCCCATGCTGCTGGATCTAGAGACACTGGAGACATGCTCCACTCTGCCTGGTGTTCTGTGGGACCTAGACTCAAACCTGGGCTTCCCATATGGTCCTAGACAGTGGGGCACAGAGTCTAAGCAGTGTATGCCATTGTGGCTGGATTAAAAAATCATTTTTATTAGTAATTATATCAAATACCACAAAGGATAAGAACTAGAGACAATTTTAAATGTGCTTAAATAATGATTTTTAAAATTCAGTGATGTCCAGTGCTGGTAGCAGTTTTATGAAGTTGGTCCATTCTTATGGTGATGTTTTTTTCTTTTAAGGATTTTTTTTTATTTAACTTTATTTATTTATTTTGACTTTGACCAGAGAGGGACAGAGAGAGAGAAAGAGAGAGAGAGAGAGAGAGAGAGAGGAGAGAGAGAGAGAAAGCCACCAGGTCCAGGACTCAAACCACAGTCAGTCATATGGGAGTACAACACCCTTAACCACCATGCCACCTGCTGGCCCCTGGTGATGTTACTTTGAAAACCAATGCAAGCTTTTATGGAAAGCAACATGACAATATGCAACAAGTCACAAAATATTAGTTTTATTTTATTCAGTTATTCTTCTCATTGGAATTCGATCTAAGGAAATAATTCACCAGAACCAAAAGTTGACTTCACAGAAAACATATGGTTCATGGAAACAACTTGAAAATTTGAAAGCAAAAGAATGGTTTAATCAATGGTAGAATTTCTGATCATTTAAAATGATTTATCAGTTAAAATCTGGTCACTATGAAAACTCTTGAAGCACGAAAAATATGTAAACCCTGAAGTTAAATAAAATAAAACAGCAATTAACAAAAAAAAATGTTCTTACAATTATTTAAAATATCTGTTTACATATATACAAATTCAAAAGAGAACACAAATATCAAATCATTATTGTGCCAGGGCAGTGTGATTATATATTTTTCTCTTTTAAAGCATGATATATATTTTTCTTTTCTTTAAAAAATATCTTCTTTAGTATTGAATAAATCTTATTTTTTGACCTTCCAAAAATTTTTTTTTCAATAAATTTTAGGAAATAGCTGAAAATTATTTGAGTTGACCATTGCTCATGTTCATTAATATATATTCAACAAGATTGTGTTAATATGATCTTCACAAAAGCAGAGACACAGGTTTGTGAAGACACCCTGTCTGTCTGTTCCTGATTCTCTGTCTCTGTCTTCTTCTCCCTCTACCCACCAATAACCACCAGGTAACTTAGACCCTTATGCCTTCTCTTTTATGGCCTAGGTTCTAGGACCTATGTCACCTTCACTGAAGCTGTGCAAATTCTTGACTTAACCAACAGCCAGAGGGAAAATTGAAAGGCCTCCCTCGGGGAAATTTCAGTGAAGTAACTAGGGAGCCACAACCAGATTGGTGTGGGAAATCTTCCCTCTTCAAGTCCTAAATGTTTCTCTCTCTTGACTCCCTTTTTCCTGAAAGAAACAGTGGGCACTAGGTTTTCTCAACTTGGAATATACAAGTTGATTTTGCTCTGACATCTGTAAGGCCTCGGGGAGCCTGCCTCCCAGGAACGGGATGGGGAGCCTTCCCATATGTGAATTTGTCTGCTTTATTTATTCATGTCTGCATCTGTGTCTGTGTTGTTTTATTTTGTTTGTTTTCTGCTTGGCTTGAGAGTTTCTTATCCTTGGGGATCCAAGCCTCACCCACAATGGCTTATGCTGGATTAGATTTGAGGGTAGGGTTCCAGAAGTCTCCCCACCCTTTTGGTATAGGAATAAGGATTCCCTTCTCTATCAACGAGTGAGAATCTCTCTGTATTTCTGCTCAGGCTTTGTGGTGGCCAAGAATGCTAATGACTCTGTGCAAAGATAGAGAATTGACATAATAACGGGCTTTCTAATCATTATAGATTCCACTAAACGTTAGAATCCACTTAACTTACTATAATGTATGTTTCCTCTTACTGGTTAGACTGCAAAGTAATGGCTATGGCTTGCAGGGTGCTGGCTAAAAGCGAAGCAGAACTGGTCTAGAAACAAGATGGAAAAAAATATGCTCAGCATAGTGGCTTCATAGAGAAGACAGAACAACAGTAAAACAGCATAGGAGTGAAAAGGGTGGACATGAGTTTGAGTGACTACCTGTGTGATTATTCACAACTTAGCCTCCAAGAAACCCAAATCCTTCCCTGAATTTTTGTCCACTGGTGCTGATAGGGTTAATGCAATTCCTGCTCTGAGGGAAGGGGAAGGGAGGCAGCTGGTGGGTGCTGGGCTTGGCACAGGGCATCAGGCCTCACTGCACCCCTCCTCCTCTGGGGCTGCTGGATCATTGCATTGCTGAGCAGCTGTTGTGCTCTGGCTGCCAGAACAACCCTTAGAAACCTAGTCCCAGGAATAGCAGGGGTTGCTGTTCAGATCTATGAAAGACGAGCTAAGGAAGACTCGGGGCTTGCACCTTCCACAGGAGGTGCAAAAGCAAGAGTTATCAAAGATTCCCAGTCCCAGGCACCCCAGGTTTTTCCCTCATTTAATTCTTGGGTTGCTGGCTTCCTGCAGTATCCCTGCAGTGCTCACTCCCTCTGTGCTGGAAGTGGTGGTCCGACACAATGATTAGACAAGTTATCCACAAGGAGAAGCAAGTGAGACACTTGTTAAGATTCCGTTAATAATGATTTACTTACAATACACTTGGAATAGAATGAGTTTACAGAAGCAGAAAACATTTAGCAAAAATGTTTGTAGCCTGTTACTAACCCAGAAAAGATGAGACTTTTTCTGGTCTTCCTTGTTGTTTTTTTTTTTTGTTTTTTTTTTTAATTTTGAAATTTTATTTGCCAGAGGGCTCATGCACTCACCAGAGAGAGATTAAAAAAAGAGAGGGAACATGAGAAAGAAACTCCCATGGGGGCGGTCATACCTGGCATGTTTTTCAAGCTACCAGGTCCAGGACTCTCTACAATTGACCATGTGAGATTCAGCTGCCTTAATCACTACAGCACCAGCTGGTCCACTGGTCCTCCATTCTGGGCAGCGATCTGGCTCAGATCCACCCCAGTTCTGTCTGGCCAGCAGAGTTGACTCAAAGCCAAGCCACTTATTTTCAGTTTGGGTCTGCCATTTCCTAGCTATATAACCCTAGACAAATTACTTAATGTCATTGGCTCTAAGTTTCCTCATCTATAAAATGGGAGTAATAATCACATGTATCTCAGAATCTGATTATTGATTCAATGAGTTAATATGTGTTAAGTGGCTAATCTAGTGCACTTTATAAATGCTGCTTAAAGTAGAAATCTTGTGATGCAAAGAAGAGATTAAATCTGCACCTCGTGGACTGATGGTACATTTTGAATTAGCAAAAAGAAGTCCATCATGGAAGGAAGGTACGTGTGGTGGTGTAGGGGAGCAGGCTAGAACAGGGTTGCTGGGAGTCAATAGTGCATGTATCTTCCCACCTCTATGTTCAGTGGTATCACCTTGGTCACTTGAAATCAACCATGCTGCAAGTATTTACATAAACCACAGAAACTGGCAAATGGCAAGTACTATAACTGTGCTTTATATTTTGTTTTAAAGTCCAGCTTTTAAACATGTACCAACATACCAGTATCAGTATGCACAGTAGGCAGTTTATTATTTGACTCTTAGCAGATTTTAGCTCTGTCTGGCTCAAATCTACCCAAGTATCTCTGGGCTAAGAAAAGAAATTCTAAACTTATACTATAATAAAAGGCTTAAAACATTTCTTAAGCACCTACTAGACTATGGACCAGGAATGTAAATACTATATATGCATTAGGTCATTTAATGATTATAGAAAACTTAATAGTATTTCCATTTACAAGTGAGGAAGCTGAGGCTCAGTTTGGATAAATAACTTATTAAGGGAAGTGGCAGAGTTTTGATTTGACAAAACCTAGCATGTATCAATGGGCTGAAAATGTAAAATAATTACCCACTTGAAATCTCATTAACGCATGGCTTCCAAGAACTCTTCTGAACACACTGCTTTGTGACTTAGAATGAAAATGGATTGCAATGACCTTCTTAGGGGGAAACTTAGTATTGCTAAGATTTATTTTAACTAGGTTAAAAGTTGTTGTTAACATAACTCAATCATCCAAAATAAATATGCCAGACTTGTTCCATGCTAAGGATTGCTGTCCTAGTAACAGAGACTAATATAGAGAATCATATGACGTGGTTCCTGGTCTTAAGGAGCTGGCAGACTTCTCAGTGAAGAGTTGCTTGATAGGCCATTTCTATCCCAAGGAAGGTCTTCTGGGTAACTTTTAAGTGTCTGCGTTCACTGGGAGCCAGAGTGAGCAAGGAAACACTCCAAGCCTCAGATCCTCACCAGCATGGAAGGATCACAATAGTATCATTGCTTCATTTTGGAGATGAAAGGAAATGGTACATTTACAGTTTTAATTTAGTGCCCAGCAGATAGTCATAATCTTACACTTCATCAATATTAACTGATCTTCACCATTAGTTTTGGAATTCTAGTGGTAGTTCAATAGGATAAAAACTCCATGGAAGTTTCTTATGTCAGATCAAAGACAGAAAAGTCCTAGACCATATTGAAAGGAAAATAATCTGGAATAGCACTTCATTATATCAGAACCTTTACAATAAGGGGGGGGGGTAATAATATCATGCTTATTTGTCCATCACTGCCCTATTTGGGCAGGATTACTTCCATAAAGGGTTCCCCTTCCATTAGGTGACAGGATATGAAATATGGAAGGAGAGAGGTGGCTAGTCTAATGGCAGAGGAGCACAGTGGTCAGGAGCCCAGATGAACTGCATGACCTCAAGCAGGGTGCTTAATTATTTGTGCTTCAACTTCTTCTTTTGTAAAATCAGATAATAAAAATCATAATAATCATAGCCTCACAGGGTGATGGTGAAAACTAAATGAGTTGATTTTTTATGTGATTTGGAATATACACAAATGTATATGTGTATATGATCTCTCAAAACCCCATCTAGGAAGCCAATGAATACATCCAATGCAGCCAAACACATATAGTAGGCAGTCAGCCTATGTAAGATGAGTACCTCCCCTTCTAATGAGTTTACACCTAAGAACGTGCCCAAATAATCTAGGAGCCAGGCCCCTGTATCTCCTAATACCCTCCACTCTTATGGGAAAGATCAGGCCTCTGGTTTGAACTGTGTGCACTTATTGGGAACTGCATGATAGAACATCTCCACTATCTATATCCTTCTCAGATTAGTCAGCTATTTTCCTTCTCCTCAGTCAGTTTAGACCCATTATCTTTGACTCATTGCTCTGTATCCCAGACCTGTGCCTTTCTTCCTGGCCTAAACTTGCTCTCTGCCCCTGAGGGCCATCAATTGCTTCAACAGTGCCAGCTCTGCCAGCTGTTGCTGGAAGGATGGTTTCCCCAGGCCCCCAAATGCCACTACCCAAAAATCTAACCCTGGAAGGAATCAGAAGTCAGCCACCTCCATCCATCTATCTATCCATCCATGCTTGCCTTTCAGCAGATGGCAGCCAGCCCCTGGGAGTCTTCCTGCTGGCAGCGTTGTGTCTGTGACATATGTACCAACTCATGAAGTATGTTTTACGGCAGCCTCCATATTCAACAGGTGGGCATGATATCCTCCATTGCTTAGCCAACAGAGGTCAAGTCTGGCTATTTTAGTGACTGAGAAGGGATTCAGACCCCTGCTGCTGAGCCTCAGGCTGCAATTAATCTGAGCCAAGGGCCAACTCGGGGTCTGAACATTAAACTAGACAGTTAAGCAAAGGGAGCAATTAGGAGCCAGGATCAGGGTATTTGGCCGGAGTTAGAAGTATGGAGGTCATGGCCTGGGGGAGGCACGGGATAGAAACAGAATTCAAGGTCAGGAGTGTAAGAAAATGATGTCTGGATGTCAATCAAAGTGAAGAGCACAGGGAGCAAAATGAACAAGGGCAACGGTGACAGTTTGGTTCGTGAGCTGGGAAAGTGCAGAACCAGAAAGACAGAGCTCTAGCACAAAGGAGGGATTGGTGCCCAGATGCCTGTTGATGTTTCCTTCTTTCCTGAGTGCCCTCATCTTAGTTTTCATGTCTCCTGTTCTTCAACTTTTTGATCAAGTTCAGCCCTTGGGCTCTGCCTTAGCCCCTCTCTCATGGAAGTGCAGGACTAGAGTAATGACCAAGAGCAAGACCTGACATCCAGAGAGACTAAGTGAAAATCCTACCTCTATCCAGCACGAGCTGATTAACTTTGGACAAGTTACTAAATTTCCTTGTGCAGTTTCCTCATCAGTTCAATGGATGCAACAGTAATATCACATTGTAGGGTTGTTGAATAAAGATTGAATTTTAGTCAATATATGGCAAATCACTTAGAAAGGAATCTGGCACCTAGTCTACATCTTGTTTGATGCATGTTTGCTTGTTATTATTATTATAGCCCGAGTGCCTTGGACCTTGAAAAACAGGGTCATGCACAGGCCACCAATGCTTGGATGGTTTCCAAATCTTTGGAAGCCAAATTGTACCAGGATTGAAAAAAAAAAAAGTTTTGAATTTGGAATTTGTTATTATTGTACATACAGAGGGGAAAAAGTTCATCTTTCCAAGATTTTGCCTGATTACCCCAGAAAGAAAACATTTTCATTGTGTGGTCATGATTAAGAACACATGTGAACCACACCCCACTTAGCTCAGCCCCTTCCCGTCCTTAGTCTGTCTCTCTCTCCCTCTCTCCCACCCTCTGTTCCTAATTAGAAAGAAACCAAGTAGAATTTGGTGTTTCCTTCCCAGTCGTGGTAGGGGAGCCTGTAGTGGATTAATTACCTCAAGTAGTTCTGGCTTCCCTAAGGAACAATCAGTGATGGAGTTGGGGGTCCAGTGGCTTAGGGAGGCATGACAAATTTAAATCTCCACCCACAGGGAACAGAAATTAATTTTAATAGGAGGCAGTGTGGTCTGAAGTTTAGTGGAGGAGGATAAGTAATCAAAAGTTATGTTTTCTGTCTTAGCTCAGTCACTAATTTCTTGTGAGACTTGGCTCTGTTGCAGAATTTAGTTTGTGAGGGAAATAAATCTACCTTTCAGCTAAGGAGTGCTAACACTGGGCAGTGACAACAGCTAACGTTTAATGAGCTTGTATTGTATACCCTACATGGTATGCAACTGTTTTGTATATATAGTGAAATGTATGTATATATGTGTGTGTAAATATACATTCAAATAAATATATTTAACATATTTTAATATATTTAAAATAAATATAGATACAAAATCCTCACTGGTGAGGCTGTGATTATCTCTATCTTATAGATGAGAAAACAGTATCAGAAAAGGTATGTGGCTTGTCCAGTGACCCAGAGCATGCATATCTATCCAGTTCTGATTTAACCTCAAGTCCAAGGGCTTAAGAGTGCCACCATACTGCACATTAATGCAAAGAGGTACAATTACACATTTTAGAAGTATTTGAGAGAATGAAATCAAGGATCACATCTGAAGGGCTAATGAGATGGTTCAGTTGACTGAATGGTCCCCCAAGTTCTCTGTGTAACTCTGATAATTTACTTTGGATAAGATTATATGTTGGGCTTTTAGCTTTTAATAAATGAAGCCAATCTTTAGAGAGTTTCCAGAAATTAGCTAGTTGCTCCTATCCATGTGGACATACTATTTCTCCTGGAAGAGGAACAGGGAACCCATACCTGGAGCAGATTATGAACAAGAGATTGTGTGAAATAAGGAGGGCAGTTGAAGAGAGTACAGTAGAGGGCTGTTCCACTAAAATTTTTCAAGGGCCTTTCCAGAACTGAGAAAGATCTTGAAGTCCCCTGGCAAGGAAAGATAGAAATCAGGGAAAGGAGTTGGACTGACCATCAGAGAAGGGAACTGGGTCAAGGGTGGCACAGTGGTAACACAAGTGGACCCACATGAGAGAGGTGCTGGGTTTGTGCTGTGGGACTTCTCTGAGCACACTGGGCGAGCCTGCATGTGCCTGTGATCTGGGCTTGCCGAAACAGAGTGTTGTAGAGTGGAGACCTTGCTGAAGGTGTCTCTCTTTCTCTCAAGAAATTCTAAGGAATAAATGGTCATAAGTAAATAAAGAAGAAGAAAGGAACCCTATAAAGTTGGTTTGGATGCTGTCCACAAATGAGTGGTTCCTTTACTCCCAGGGTCACTTCAGATTGATTCAGCCTCACATGCAAGTTTGCAGCATGGTCGCTGCCGTGGGTGTCATTTGATAGAACTATGTTAGCTGTATGTCTTTGGGAACTTTCCATGAGCTCTAGACATAGAGTCAATGACCAATGGTCAGATTTATAGTCACCTTAATCTTTTCTTTAAGGAAAACTCCCATTTTCCCATTTCTCTGGACCCTTGCAATGAGAATATTATACAGAGCCTACCTTATCCTCAACCTGCCCACTCAAGCACTCAGGAGAACTCAAAGAGAAAATTATTAAGGGATAAGGAATTCCTTAGGGACACTGAGAAAAGTGAAGTAATTTCTTTATGGGTGGATATTGCATGCCCCCATTAAATGGCAGCAAGAACCCCAGAGAAGAAAGTATATTTAACAGTCTAAAACACAGCTCCAAATGGAGGAGAAGGCAGGCTTGTTTCAATCATCTGCCTCTTGTTCTGTAATAAAAATGTATTTTTTTTTCCCTGAGAACAATTTAGTATGGCCAATAAAAGCCCAGCTAATTTCTAAATCAGCATGGAGCCAAGTCAGCCACCCAGGAGCTCTCTCCTAGAGCAATATTTCTGAGGCACACACAATCTATACTAAAGCGATCAGCTTCCCTCCGTCCTGCCAAGGGGATGCGTTAGTGAAGCCCAAAATATGACAAGAGGAAATTTATGTGCAACTTTTACACATAATATCTCATTATGACTCTTCCCAATCTTTCAATTTTAAAAATAAACGGCCTTTGTAATGATTTTACCAGGAGAACATCTAAAGTAAGATTAAAAAGGAAAGAGGAAAGTGGTTCAGCTGCTGTGATTTCTCTTTTCTCTGGATCTTACTTTATGGAAATTCATTCTTCCTTTTTTCTTTCTCTCACTCTTTTCTTTCCTTCCACCCCCTTCTTCCCTTCTCCCTTCTTCCTTTCCTTTGCTTCCCTTCTGATTTTCCTTCCCTTATCTCCCCTTCTTCATCTCTTCTTCCTTCCTTCCTTCCTTCCTCCCTGCATGCCTCCTTCCCTCCCTCCCTCCCTTCCTCCCTTCTTTCCTTCTTTCCTCCCTTCCTTCTTTTCTTCCCCTGTGTGTCCACACATTTCATAAGAAATAGAAATTTAAGAGTCTGACATTTTACCGAAGAGAACAAAATCTCTGTTAGAAGCAAAACTGACTCTATTTGGTCCATGTGAAAGTTTCCAATGAAAACTCAGCGTCATTTGCCCATGCTTCTGGTGTTAATTATGTCATAATCCCAAGTTTTCCTGTCTCAGTTTCCTCCCCTCTCCCAGTCTCCTCTCTTATGACACAGTCATAGATAGACACAGGAGGAGATCTCTTGGGTCTCCTCATGTCACATACCTCATACCGTGTGGTTTGCTCATTCTGGGCTCAAGACTCCTGCCCTGGCCTCCCATTATGGGGAAGACAACAGTGCAGGAGAAGAAGAGATGCTGGTTGCTGAGGTGGGGAGTTCAGTTCTTTGGAGAGACCCAACATTTCTTTTCTTGATATGGACGTGAAGCTTCATAACTTGTCTATTTTTTGTTTCGTGGGTATACTCAGCACCTGGACTTTCATCTCCTTGTACATTTGCATTTAACCCTTTCTCCTAGAAATTCATCTTCTGTGGCCTATGCCCCAGGATATAGCTGCACCCCCCCCCAGGAGTCCAGCCTCTCCCAACAGCAAGTCTCTGAGCTGAGTGTTTATAGTCATTGATTTTGTTGTTGTTGTTGCTGTTGTCCATGCATTATCTATAAAAAGTTGACTGTGCCCTGGCCTGAAATTCACAGGTGAATTAAACAGTATATCTGTCCAATCAATCAATTTGGAAAGGTACATCCATAAACAATTAAAGTCATAGCATCATGAAAGCGTCAGAATGTAGGGTAGACTGTGGCTGTGCTTGGGAGTGTCAAACCAGCCTTGATTCAGTAGTGATTTGCTTTAAAATCAAACCCTGGGCAGAGGACTTTCTCAGAGGCATCAAAAGAAGCAGTAAGAATGGAAGTGTTCTAAGCATTGTGCCTCAGTGGCTCTAAATTCTCAATCTGAGCTGAACTTTTGTGAGATGAGATCCTATTTCAAGCTAGCAATCCTGATTTCCTGTGTGTGCAAGAAGAAAGGCTATTTTTAAGAGCAGTCCTGGCATCAAACAGAGTCCTTCAAATCAAAGGCAGACATTAAGGCAAAGACACTAGTGTTCTGACCCTTAATATGGAGTTAAAAGGGCCTGGTTCGGGTCATGAGAAATTAGAATTATCGTCAAGCTAGACAATGGATGTTAGTCTGGCCCTGAGGGAGATATCAGAGGTCTACAAAGCATGGTCCACTTGCTTCCCCATCATTATCCATCTCTCTTGCTTTATCCTCTACATCAGAAACATCCTAGCTCAATATATACCAAATGTCTGCACTCTATGGCAACAACTGAAATATTGGACAATATAAAAGCATGGAGAACAACTGTGGTACCAGAGACAGTATGGGAGGAGGTTGGAAAATGGCAGAGGGTGAGAGGGAAGGAATCAAGGAGGGCGTGTGGAGTAAAACAGTTAAGAAACACGAAATGGAAAATTAACTGTTGAAGATAAAAAATATGGTAAAATCTTTGGTTGGACCAATGTTCAGTGTATTCTAGATGGGAAAATTCATTTTGTATGCTGGAATGATATACAGTGAATTAATATAAAATAAAGAAATAAAGAAATTTTTTAAAATTTAAAATAAAGAAAAGAAACATATGAGCCCCACTAAACATGAGCTACATATGCAACATCAACATGGAATTCGCATGCAGGTGCTCATTTAACTGCTACACCTCCTTTGAAGGAGACAATCTCACCTTTGTGATGTAGGTACAAAAACTGAGGTTTGCAAATGTCCAGCATCTTGGTCACAGCCCCATAGTTACAAGTGTCAGAGTCAGCATTCCGCTGTAGGGCTCCTAAAGGCAGGAACAGGATAGTATGTCTCAGGGATGCTTGTCACTGTCTCCTGCATCTGGTCTGTTTACCTGTGGCTTCATCGTCTGATATCCATGTTCTCTCCATACTCCCTGTTCTCCACCTGAGTTGAGTCTCCTTCTGAAAATGTTCCTATGCACAAAGACTGTCCCCTATAATGAAACCTGTTCAAGAATATTAGTTGTATAAGGACCACATACTCAGTTCTGGATTAGGTGTTTTCACAAGCTGCTCTGCCCTAGTCCTCATACTGACCTTGTGAGGAAGTCATGCCCTGACCAATCCACTACACAAGAGTGGGGACTTCAGTTCAGAGTTCAACTGACATGCAGGATGTCACACTCATGAAAATGGTGAGTCCAAGATGTGAGTCCAGGTACCTTACTCCACTAGACAAAATTCACCCACTTCCTTTCTACAACCCCCTAGCAGCTTTGCTCTGATTCAACAATCACTGTGCTACTTGGTACTTATAAATTTTCAGAAATACTTCGAATAGTAAACAGATAAATGAGTGACTGAATGGATTTATGTCATGATGAAGTAGCTTAGTAGAAAAGTATATGAATTCTGAAACTGGACTGCTAGGGCTCAAATCCTGGCTCTGCCACATCCTGAGACAAGGGGGGGATCATGGAAAGGTGAGGTTCCCAGTCTGTTCATGCACTGGGACCGAACCACGTACTGAGCCATTACTAATCAATAGCAAAGGGGTAAAACTAATCCATAACTCTCGCTCTCTCTCTCTTTTGAATACCTGTTATATTTTCTATCATGGAGAAACATAGTATGACTTTTTTCTTTCAATTAAAAGGAAATATGCTAGTCTGCTTTCTTCCTCACAATGGGAAAATGGTAACAATATGAAGGGGGACCGAAGAAGAGGGAGAAGGTGACATAAAAGCAGTATTCGCTAAGCACTTATTATATGTGGGCCCCAGCTTTGCACATTGTTGCCTACTCTCCAGATGAAATCTTCCAGCCAGTGTTCAAATTGAGAAGTAACATAAATGCAGAAACAGAATCAGAAAGAATGAATTTATTCTCAGATCACACAGCTAGTGAGTGTATGGCCAAGATGAATGTGCTGTTAATTCCGAATCTAGTGCTTTCCTAGTAATGGAATTAGAATAGTTTTCTCTCTTCATAAAATTCAGTGTGAAAGCTTAGAGTCAGAATTCACGGTTTGGGTGAGACATGGGAGACCATAAACTTCAACTCCAGGGTAGGTCCTCTGTGGCAGAAGGCAGACTATAGGACACATCACTTGGAAGTGATCTGCCAACCTTTTACATTCCCATATCTCCACCCCACCAAATGAATGGCAATGTCAAAATAGTCTTGCTCTTTAAGAAATGCTTAGTGCAAAAAAATCCAGAGAGAAGGAGTTAACTGTCTTTTCTTCTTTTCCCCAAAGTATAAACAGGGTGGTTTTTTCCCCCTCTCTTAAGTGATAAATTTGAGTCTAAAACACAAAGTGGAGAACATTATGCAGAAAGTGCTTATTTTCTTCTGATGTTTGATAGGAATTAGGATTGGAAAAACCCAAACTCTGTTTCCCCTTTCATGCAGCCTGTCATTTTTGTCAAACAAGAAGCTGATTAAGTTTCAATCAAAAGAACAAAGGACTCCAGAAAAATCCTTCTTGTAAAAGCAGTGGCTTCAGCAATTACCCCATGGAAAACAAATTCAGTGTTGAGCCTGTGACTTAACTCTGAAGTTGGTGTATCCTCCCCTTTAAAATAGTGAGTGTGAGAAACATGCTTAGCAACCTCACCTTCATTTAGTGCAACCCCTGACATACAAGAAAGTCTTGTTAACTGTTGACCCCAAAATTTCTGAGTCTTCATCATGTGTGTTGGGATCTTTTTGCCTGTGACTTAACTCTGAAGTTGGTGTATCCTCCCCTTTAAAATAGTGAGTGTGAGAAACATGCTTAGCAACCTCACCTTCATTTAGTGCAACCCCTGACATACAAGAAAGTCTTGTTAACTGTTGACCCCAAAATTTCTGAGTCTTCATCATGTGTGTTGGGATCTTTTTCTTCTTTCTTTCTTTTTTCTTCTTTTTTTTTTTTGTGAACATGTTTTTGACCACTCATAGTGAGTGAGCAGAGGAGGTTCTATCAGAAGCAAACAGGATGAGTGGAAAAGGGAAAGTACTTGCAGTTTACTGTGAAAATGAATGCACATTATCATGGCCTTTGGTAGTGCCTTCTCGCACTGTCTCTGGAATGTTCTCATGACTTGCTTTAGCCATTGAGACCCAAACTGATGCACAGAAGTGAATGTGTCTTAGGATGGCCCTCCTTGGCTATTCTTAAAAACCTTGTGACCAAGATGATGTAAATGAGCCTGAGCCAGAGTAATGGGTGAGGAGAGACACATGGTTAAAACATTCCCATAGCCCCAGCTGATTTTGCAACAATTTCGATGTGTGAGTGAAGCCATTTTAGACCACCCAGCTTCACCCAAGTCAATCCCAACTAGAACGCCTCAGCCAGAGAATCCTGAATCTCAGACAATCATGAGAAATAATAAGTGTTTGTAGTTATAGAGGTTTGGGGGTGGTCTTCTATCCAGCAAAAGCTAACCAATCCAACAATCTCATCTATGCTCTCCAGATTCCAACCTCAGTCTGCTCCTAATCAGAATTTAGAGGTTCTAATCAGAATTCAGAATGCCCTGTTTTTGAGATCTATCATCAGAAGCTTTCAGGTACAGAGCCCATATTTAGCAATTTCAACATTTCAACACTCATGTTTACATGCTTGTCTTCCTACAGCTCATGTGTGGCTTTGACCTGAGTTAAATTTACTAGCTATTGAAGTCTTCCCCTTTCAAGACAGGTGTATTTTGCTCTGTCATCCCATTTGAAATCATCCCATTTTCAGCTATTATGGCTCAGTCCTGGTTCTACCAGGTATTAGAAGTCCTGCTTGTTACCTGGAATGGGCAGGTGAGACATGAGGATACCTAAGTCCCCTCTGTCTCAGTTTTTCTCATAATCATTGCCCTCCTTATTCCTTCCCTAATACTGTTCTTTTCCTCACTTCCAGGAGAAATTCTCTTATATTGAATTCTGTGTAGGGGGGCTGAAGATCAAGCATTTCACCTTTTCTTCTGTGAGTACCTTAGATGTTTCATGAGGACAACAATCTACCCTCAGTGCCCCCTCCCCAAGAAATCTGTGTTCTGGTTCACTTTGCTGTGTTGGGTTTTCCTGAGATGAACTGAATGAAGAAACAGTCAATTCTGAGATATCTCCCACTCTACCTTCCTTTCAAGAGGCCTGAAAGTCATTGTAATCAAATGTGTTTTCTTGGAGTCAAACCAACTCATTTCAGAGTCTTGGCCTCAGGAAGTCCCTCAAGATTATGCACTCAAATAGGTTGGGAAAAATCACCAAATCCACACAATTTTGAGAATTTTCTTTTTTCTTTTTGGAGAAGTTTCTGGCGCGTGTGCTCGCCAGAAAGACAGAGAGAGACAGAGAGACAGAAAGTGAGAAATCACCCCCCAGGGGGGATGGCCACATCACAATCCCTTCTCCTCCATTCTCCTCTTGAGATCTTGGGCACACACACACACACAAATCATGGTCGACTACATGGGAGTAGCCATTATGCCAACTGCTGGTCCCATATTTTGAGAATTTTCTGTGTACCAGAAACCTCCAGCATTTTCTGTGAAATAAGGGGAGAATCTCCAAACCCCACTGCCAGACCAGATGCACCCATTTCCCTGTAGTTACTGAGAGGAGCCCTTACCTGTGCTTTCCTGCTGGCTACCAGCCCTGTCCATCTCTGGCCCCCACCAGGACTGCTTCCTTGACTCAGTCAGAAAAATGTGCCAGCTGGTAGCCCTGCTTCATTTCTGGCTTTATTGGTTTTTTTTTTGCCTTTTTTTTTTTTTAAGGAAAGTCAAATAAACATAACCTGAGGTTTCTCAGGGGATATTTTATGTTCTTGTTGTTGTAAAGTACAGAGTGTGCCAGTAACAACATGGGAAGGATACCAGCATTATAATAGAATAAATGATACCTTCTTATTAGTCTAGTGGAAAGGAAAAATAATAGTGTTTTAGAGGCATTTAAGATCTCTAGCCTTCATTTCCAGGACAGAAGAAAACCAGTTATATATCCCATGAATTCCACTTTTGTTATGGGTATCCTGCTGGTTGGTCATATCATGGCCATTTAGAGTTACCTGAAGAAAGAGGGCATCTGGGTCTGGACCTGAACAATATCTAAGACAGCAGCTTTTGTAGAACTAATTTGGAAGTGCTCACTTCTTTAAATTTGTCTTAATGGACAATTTCTCAATAGCATTATAACTCAAGTCCCAAAATTAGAATGGCTTTCGGTGAGGAAACTATAGATATCAAGGCTGTAAGACATGCTTTAAACTAATAGAGGAAGCTCTTTCAGCTCTTTTGTTTTTGCTGCAGGTGAACTTGTCCTCAATTTATAGAACTTGAATATGTTCTTCTGAAACCCAGTGGGAAATATTCCCAAGAGTAGAATATATTGGAATCTCTTTGGACTAATTGGTTCTGCCATTTACCCAAAAGTGCATGCCCTGTGCACACAGATGCAGATGCCCATGCACACATGAGTACCTATAAACATAAAACTAATATTAGTTTATTTAACAGATATCTCTATACTATTGTGGGCTAAGTCCAGCTGCTTCTCGCTGTCAGTTAAACAAGAAGCAGTGGCTAGAGAAGAAGGGGATTTATTTCTGTAACCAGTTACAGGGAAACAGTCAGCAAGTAGCATCAAACTTGGTTGAAAAGGTCAACACATCCTTTAGGTACAAGAAGAAGCACGTGTAAATAGGTACAAGATACAAGCACATGCACATCATTCTGTACCACAATCAATCAGAGTCAATCGCTTTCCTCTGAGTAATTATCCTGATTCCTGTTTTACTTCAAATATCCATTCCCAGTTTCATAGCTGACCATTCCTCAAACAGATTTCCCTATGACTCCGCACTTGGTCAGATTGTTCTCATTAGAGGCTTTTCTTAATTTCAAAATGGCTAGAATCCTGTTAACCCTTGAGCTGGCCTGCTTCAATACCATTTCCTCAGTGGCAGTCACTCTTCTAAGTTCTTTATGTATATTAACTCATTTAATCACAACAAATCTATGAGATAGTTTTGTTATTAGCCTGTTTTACAGATAGGGAAACTGAAACTCGGTGAGTTTAGGAAACTTGCTTCCTGTTATGTCCCTAAGGAACGGCAGCGTCAAGGCTTGAGTCCCTCCATAGTGAGAGGGAGAGACACATACAAACATCAGTCCCTCAAGGATTCTGATATGATCCACCCACAGCTTTCAGCCAGCCCTAGCTCGCAGACATATGTGTACCCAGTGTATTCAAGGTTTCTGGACTTGAACTAGGAACCATCTCATGTGATACCTTGCAGAGCATCACATTTTACTGCTGCATCACTGTCCAGCCTCAAGAGTCTATACTTTTAAATGTTTACTTTTACTGTCTCTTTGAGTTAGAATGTCCATTTAGAAGATCGTGATGTATTTTCCTATATTTTTCTATGCAAAAATGCATCATGACTTTCCTGATGACCCAATATTTCCTATTATTACTTATGACAAAGGTCTCACCCTGATGTGTGTGCAAGAGATGCTGGCGACAGCACTTTGTCCAACTGAAGTGTGTCTTCAGACAGTCTTTGACTTACCATAGTTCAACAATAATTTCCAACTTTATGAGGTTGTGAATGAGATACACACTCTGTAAAAGCTGTATTTTGAGTACTTGTACACCTGTACAACTATTCTGTTTCTTCCTTCCAGTATAGTATTCCACAAAAAGTATAAAGTAGTCAACACTTTATATATATACATAAATATAAATATATAGGTATTTACAGTTTTTTTTTTTTAGATAATTTTACCCAAATGTAAGCTAATGTAAGTGTTCTGGGCACATTTAAGCTAGGCTAGGCTAAGCTGTGATGTTTGGTAGGATAGGTATATTAAATGCATTTTCAACTAAGTGTATTTTTAATTTATGATGTATTTATCAGGACATAAAGTTGAAGAGTATCATGTCTACCTTGGTTTATTTGTAAATATCCATCCCACATAAAACCACTCTTCCCTAATGGAGAAGAGGGCAGGGTAGAACAGGTCTTGCCTGTGCTCCACACTTATGACTAGTCATAATTTAAGAGTTGTTGGGAAACACTTTCTGTGGGTAGGGTCCATGGCCAGGCTCAGCACGGTCTCTTGTCCATCCTTCCACCTTGGTTTTTCCTCCCTACCTCATGGATTCTTACTAAGGATTAATGATCTCACCCTAACACCTAAGAATTACATGGGAGGCTCACCTCTCTTCACTCCATATTTACGTCAATTCACACAGTTGCAGACTTTCACAGTTGAAACACTATGTTTACGTGACTAAAATCTGCTTATGAAGGCAAGGATTATTATTTATTTTGTTTGTGGGTTTTTTTTTTTCTATGTCTCAGTATTGTATCCCTAGCAGCCTAGCAGCCAGCTTGGCATTTGGCACCTAGTAAGCACATGTTAAACAGGTTTTGAAAACCTACATAAATAAATAACTTGTTACTGAACACACATCATAGTCACAAATCCTACCGCTATAGAGGTTACAGTCTAGCAAGGGACACAGTGGGGGACTTAAAATCAAAATGGGGTGTGTTACGTGTTTTGATAGTTCAGTACACATATACACAAATGCCTACACTATTATACAAACTTAAAGCAATTGTACATGAATGGGCATATATACACATATATGGGTATATCCATATATATATATGTGTGTGTGTGTGTGTGTGTGTGTGTGTGTGTATACACACATGGTTATGAGGTTATGATGCCATTCAAGTGTTTATGCAAAACATTTATTACCAGGGCTCAAAGAAACACTTGTCTAGGGATGGTAAAGATAAACATTTCTCTTTTAGTCAGACCAAATTTCCTTTTTTATTGCCTTGTTCTGAATTATCCTTTCATCCTCTGCATGGCAATGCATCTCATTCACCAGGATGGTATCATTCTGATACCCAATTTTGTAGTCTCACTGAAAAGATTCCTCAGCCTGTGTTTGAGATGGCTCACATCCCTAAATTAGGAATGCAAACTGTTTTTCTATCTGTAGTGATTTATTTTTTTAAATTTGTTTATTTCTTCCAGGAGAGAGATAGAAAGAGAAAGAGAGAAATAGTCACTCTAGCAGGGTCTCTGCACTATAATCCACGCATAGGATATGATATAATCCACTCATAGGTATGTATGCATACACTCAGCATGTTCAGAACTCATGGACAAGAATGCAATACCTTTCCCAGGTGAGTCTAAGTGTGTTTCTACTGCAATACCACCTAATCCCTTCCTATGAAAATTTATGTTTCGGGACCAGCATTTGGCATAATGGCTATGTCATTGGACTCCCATGTGGCCAACCATGGTTTGAGTCCTAGACCTGGTGGCTCAAACTTACTCTGGGCGCATGTGCATGCATACCCAAGATCCCGAGAGGAGAATGGAGGAGAAGGAATTGCCACATAGCCATCCCCCCAGGGGGTTGATTTCTCGCTTTCTGTCTCTCTGTCTCTGTTTATCTTTCTGGTGAGCACATGCACCCTATAGCAAAAACCTCTCCAAAAGAAAAAAAAAAAAGAAAATTTATGTTTCTATTTACTGTTGTATAGGCCTGTGCTAATAATAAACTCTAGGGATGTTTACACTCCTCTGATACCCTAACAAAATGTGCAACTAGATCCCAGTAATAGCTTTTCTTTTAGTTTGTGACTTTAGTTTCCACAGTCAAGGTGCTGTTTAGTGCTTAACTTCAGATTTCAGGTGGGGTAGAACATCAAGCCCTGCTCCTTTTATTCATGAAAATTAAACAGTGTAAACTGCTCTGGCCACACAGAATAATCTATCCTTGCCTGAAGAAGTCTGTGGTTTGTTTCTTTTTTAGTTTTTTTTTAAAAAATTTTTTATAACAGCTTTCCCACTTTCATAACCAATAAGGTTAACACATCATAGGCACTCAATATTCTTCCAGCTGGTTCTTGCATTCCTTAATTTTCAGAATCTTTGCTTGATTCTTATTTTCACTCCAGCTTCTGTATCTCTTGGTTTGCAGAGCTTCCCTATTCCTTACAGCATAGGTTTCTCCCTTTGCTCCAATATCCCGACATTTAGATTTAACTCAGGCTAACTCCCTCAGTGAACATGTGCTGGATTTAGCCGCTTTGAATAAAATTGTATTTAGCCATAGCAATGTGCATTTCATGTATACGTAAATGAGAACAGTAGTCTGAAGGGGAGAGAACTTTTCCAACACCAGTGAGTATATACCTATGCCATTTACTCCTGGAGTGAATCATATGAGGTCATAAAGGTGTAAGCACATGTGTACTGTGTACATATAGCTTGAGAGTCTCAGTTTTATGTCTGAGGCTTGACACTGTTGCTTACTGCGTAACATCTGTTCCCTTATTCTTCCTTCTTTCTTGATACCTTATTTCCTTCATGGAAGCTATGCATCCCATAGCATGCAATGGGTCATGATTGGTCTCAGCCAGTGGTTCTAGGGGCAAATTTATACCCCTCATGGAGCATTTGGTAACGTCTAAACATTACCAACATTTGGTTGTCACAACTAGAGGGTGGAGGTATTATAAACAACTAATAGGTAGAGTCTTAAAGTGTTCCTAAGTATCTCACAATGCACAAGACAACTCTCTACAACAAAGAATTACCAAGTCCCAAATAACAATGGTGCTGGGGTTAAGAATCCCTGGTCTAAGAACAAAACACTTCTTTTCATCCTTTCAAAACTTTCTTTCCAGATAGACGTAGCTATGTGACCCAGTTCTGGCCAACAGGGATTAAACTGAAGTCATTTGTTGATAAAGAGATTAAATTTGATATGATGTTTGACCCCAGACATAGTTTCTGGAACTTTAGTAGCTACTTTGCAACCATGAGGAAAAGACTAAAAGAATCATAAAAATATCATTCTAAATCCAGTAGTAAACTACCTTGATTTCTGTTATGTGTGTCACAGAATTTTATAAAAATGTACTGTTACCTGTTACATGTCTGTGAATCAGGTTTTCTGTTATCACCCTTAAATATGTTTATAACCAATACTTTGGGTTGTCAGAAAAGTCATGATATATTTTGCATAGAAAAAAATACATCATGACTTTTCTGATGACCCAACAGAATGTGAGAATATGTTTTTACAAGAGGCATATAACATGCTTCTTATTGATTCTCCAGGCTCTTCTGGGCTATTTCTACTATGTGGAAAGGTGTAGAATAATGACGCATTCTACATCCCCTCCAGTAAAAGCTACATGTTAGGGCATGGCATTCTGGTTCTGGAGAAGAAACCGTATGAGTATGTGGAAGAGTCAGGGGCAGATTTAAGAGGTTTGCAGCTGATGCCCTTGAGGGCAAACAGCTGTTTAAGGGACAGCCCTATGCATGTGTCCTAGACCTGGTGGCTCAAACTTACTCTGGGCGCATGTGCATGCATACCCAAGATCCCGAGAGGAGAATGGAGGAGAAGGAATTGCCACATAGCCATCCCCCCAGGGGGTTGATTTCTCGCTTTCTGTCTCTCTGTCTCTGTTTATCTTTCTGGTGAGCACATGCACCCTATAGCAAAAACCTCTCCAAAAGAAAAAAAAAAAAGAAAATTTATGTTTCTATTTACTGTTGTATAGGCCTGTGCTAATAATAAACTCTAGGGATGTTTACACTCCTCTGATACCCTAACAAAATGTGCAACTAGATCCCAGTAATAGCTTTTCTTTTAGTTTGTGACTTTAGTTTCCACAGTCAAGGTGCTGTTTAGTGCTTAACTTCAGATTTCAGGTGGGGTAGAACATCAAGCCCTGCTCCTTTTATTCATGAAAATTAAACAGTGTAAACTGCTCTGGCCACACAGAATAATCTATCCTTGCCTGAAGAAGTCTGTGGTTTGTTTCTTTTTTAGTTTTTTTTTAAAAAATTTTTTATAACAGCTTTCCCACTTTCATAACCAATAAGGTTAACACATCATAGGCACTCAATATTCTTCCAGCTGGTTCTTGCATTCCTTAATTTTCAGAATCTTTGCTTGATTCTTATTTTCACTCCAGCTTCTGTATCTCTTGGTTTGCAGAGCTTCCCTATTCCTTACAGCATAGGTTTCTCCCTTTGCTCCAATATCCCGACATTTAGATTTAACTCAGGCTAACTCCCTCAGTGAACATGTGCTGGATTTAGCCGCTTTGAATAAAATTGTATTTAGCCATAGCAATGTGCATTTCATGTATACGTAAATGAGAACAGTAGTCTGAAGGGGAGAGAACTTTTCCAACACCAGTGAGTATATACCTATGCCATTTACTCCTGGAGTGAATCATATGAGGTCATAAAGGTGTAAGCACATGTGTACTGTGTACATATAGCTTGAGAGTCTCAGTTTTATGTCTGAGGCTTGACACTGTTGCTTACTGCGTAACATCTGTTCCCTTATTCTTCCTTCTTTCTTGATACCTTATTTCCTTCATGGAAGCTATGCATCCCATAGCATGCAATGGGTCATGATTGGTCTCAGCCAGTGGTTCTAGGGGCAAATTTATACCCCTCATGGAGCATTTGGTAACGTCTAAACATTACCAACATTTGGTTGTCACAACTAGAGGGTGGAGGGATTATAAACAACTAATAGGTAGAGTCTTAAAGTGTTCCTAAGTATCTCACAATGCACAAGACAACTCTCTACAACAAAGAATTACCAAGTCCCAAATAACAATGGTGCTGGGGTTAAGAATCCCTGGTCTAAGAACAAAACACTTCTTTTCATCCTTTCAAAACTTTCTTTCCAGATAGACGTAGCTATGTGACCCAGTTCTGGCCAACAGGGATTAAACTGAAGTCATTTGTTGATAAAGAGATCAAATCTGATATGATGTTTTATTTTCTGATATATATATATATATATATATGTATATGTATTTTCCTCTTTTTGTCTTATGTTGAACCCAGACATAGTTTCTGGAACTTTAGTAGCTACTTTGCAACCATGAGGAAAAGACTAAAAGAATCATAAAAATATCATTCTAAATCCAGTAGTAAACTACCTTGATTTCTGTTATGTGTGTCACAGAATTTTATAAAAATGTACTGTTACCTGTTACATGTCTGTGAATCAGGTTTTCTGTTATCACCCTTAAATATGTTTATAACCAATACTTTGGGTTGTCAGAAAAGTCATGATATATTTTGCATAGAAAAAAATACATCATGACTTTTCTGATGACCCAACAGAATGTGAGAATATGTTTTTACAAGAGGCATATAACATGCTTCTTATTGATTCTCCAGGCTCTTCTGGGCTATTTCTACTATGTGGAAAGGTGTAGAATAATGACGCATTCTACATCCCCTCCAGTAAAAGCTACATGTTAGGGCATGGCATTCTGGTTCTGGAGAAGAAACCGTATGAGTATGTGGAAGAGTCAGGGGCAGATTTAAGAGGTTTGCAGCTGATGCCCTTGAGGGCAAACAGCTGTTTAAGGGACAGCCCTATGCATGTGCTATACATCTACTGGGAACATAGGGGGAGATGACAGTTCTGTGAGTGTAGATAGACCAAAGATTCATTTTGGGCCAATTCAGAAGTCAGAGGAAGACAAACTTTGGGTTGAGGAGATTAGACTGAAGAAGATTGGGAAGCAGGAATTAATAGACGAGGAAACTCATCCAGCGGGGGTCAGGAATGTGATCCTCAATGTGCAGTCCCCGTAGAGTTTTCCAATGTCAAGTATGACATGACAGGACTCTGTCTTGTTTCAGATTTGTGGGGGGAGGCCCATAGATGCTCTTTATCCTTGAGTAGAATTGGTATTACAAGACTCTGTGAGCTAACTGATAAACAAAAATGACCCTATCCAGTAACATTCTCATCACCGAGGTGTATAGAAGGGCTAGGGTGAAGCCGGCTGCACTAACTCAGCAGGGAAGTATTTTATGAAAATGTAGACTCCAGCTGAGATTGCTTGTATTTCAGAATTAATTCAAACAGCTGCAGAAACATCATTCATGGGTGTGAATCGAAATGATACAATTTGCCATCCTTCCTCTTGAGGAAGACACTGGCTTCTCCTGAGGGCTCTTAAGAATAAGATTTCTTGAACCACCATGAAAGGTTGCTGCCTTGGCCACAATTGTTTTTGTCTGCAGCAAATACATCATCCTTCATTGTGGTGGCTTTCTTTGTTGGTTGACCCACTGTGCTGGATTCGGGTATTCTGCAGTCTGGAGTTGGCTGTGAGTCCCCAGATGTACAACAGAGGAAGTTGGAGTGGGTGGAACTTGTTTACTTCCTGCAGAGCTGTGCCCTGGATGTTTCCCAGCTATGGGTTTGAAGTGCCTGCTAGAATTTCACTCCAGCTGCCCATGGATGAGGCAGAGTGTTCCCAACCTACCCATACCCTGCCATCTCCAGGATAGGTGCAACTAGAATCATGACAGAAGGAAGGAACTCACCTATACAATTTTCAAAGGATGAGGTAGAGTAAAAGCATCTGAGCCTATGCGCTCACCTAAGTATAAATCTTCTGGTAGATACAGCAGGTACTAAGCACATACTATGTGGCAGCTACAGTGCTGTTTCTTTTGCCTTTGCTCACAGAATCCTCACCACACCGGTATGAGAGGGGAGCTGTGAAGATCTGTGTAGATAAGAAAACAGGCTCAGGGAGTAAGTGTCTTGCTGAATTTTAGTCTGACTTTAGAGAAATTCTGATTTCAACATTGCCAGAATACACCTGTAGTTCATGGTAGATATGGGGCCTTTTCCCTTTTTTAATTTAATTTTAATTTTTTGCAACTGAATTGCTAACAGAGAGTTTTTAAAAGTCTACTTTCATTGGGACCAGCAAATATTGTAATGGTTATTTCACTGGATGTCCACGTAGTCAACCGCAGTTCAAGTCCCGGACCTGGTAACTTCAAACTCACACCAGGCATATGTGCATGTGTGTATAAAATCCCAAGAGGGTATTGGCAGTATGGACATGCCATAGGGGGATTATTTCTCTCTTTCTGTCTCTCTGTCTCTCTGGCAAGTGCACATGACCCATAGAAAAATCTCTCCTTCCCCCCCAAAAAAAGTCTACTTTGACTTTCATATTATAGAAAATATCTAGATTTTTATTCTTGTACAGAGCAGAAGAAAGACTGTAGTAATTTTTTCTAATTTTTCTGCTATTGTTTCATTGTATAACTTTGGCTGGCAGAGCAGAGGTAATAAAGTAAAAGTCTAAACAGTCTCTGTAAAGTTACAGAGATACAGAGTTACAGATAGTGTACCCTAGACAGGTTGGAGGAGAAAAAGGATGAGCACCAGCCTCATGCAGTAAAAGAAAAATAGACATTTCTAATTACCATCTAAGAGAATTGGGATCTGTACAGATCAAGGACAGCTGTAAAAATTATTACGTGTGCAATATTCCCTTACTTATTTCTTGCTACCAGTTTTTCAAATTTCCCTCGCCCTTCTGCTGAAGGTTGTGATGAATTCCCTGTTCCCTCCCCTATTAACATAATCAAATAACACATATCAGATAAAGACAGGCATTAGTGGAGTTGTCTGTAAGGCATTTCAGTGTCAAGCAGGGTGGGGGGAAACTTCAATGGATAAGGTTGATTGGGTTTCTGTCTGTTAGACAACCATTGATTAAAAAAAAAAAAAAAAGGAAAGAAAAAAAGAAAATAATGACTGCTCCCATGCTTCAGTGAAAGACACCATTCAGTCAAAGACTCCACCTGTCTGTCCACCTATCCATTTGCCTATGCATCCATTCATCCATCCATCTCTCAATGTTCATTAAACATTTTCTATTTGTCAGTGATGGGGAGTTCAGAATTAAGAGTTCTGGCTCTTTTTCAGCATATATTCCAGTAAGGAATACAGAATTTTTTTCAAATACATAATGAGCAATACAAGTATCACAATGAGATGAGTTCTGTACATAGAAGTTAAACCAGGTGATGTGATAGAGAATGAAGTTAGATTGTGCGATTGGAAAAGATCCCTCAGAGAAGGAAAACTGTAGCAAAAATCTCATAAGAGGGAACCAGTAACGTGAAGGATGAAGTAAGACACATTCAAAGCCAGATAGCTGCTTGCATAAAAGCTTCCAGGTAGACTTGGCCAAGCATATTTGAGGCACTGAAAGAAAACTAGTTGCTCAGCAGAATGTTGGGCCAGGATGGAGTGGTGACACATGAGGTTAGGGAGGTAGACAGGGGCAGGAATCGTTGGGTATTAAAAGTCCAACTAAGATATCTGGTTTGGGGGAACCAGCAAATGGTGTAATGGTTATGTCACTGGACTCCCATGTAGTTGACCATTATTCAAGTCCCAGACCCAGTGGGTTTAAACTCAAGATGGGTGAGTGTGCGTGAGTGTCCAAGATCCCGAGGAGAATGGAGGAGAAAGGATTGTGGTATGGCCCTCCCCCCCCCCCGGGGGTGATTTCTTGCTTTCTGTCTCTCTGCCAGTCTGGCAAGCACACCAACCCTATAGCAAAAATCTCTCTCTTAAAAAAAAAATAAAAAGAAATCTGACTTTTGGTCTAAGTCTGATTGGAAACCATAAGTGCATTTAAGCCTGAGCTTGGCATGGTCTAATTCATGTTTCATAAAGGTCACTGTATCTGGTGTACAGATGTAGGATTTTAAGAGAAGCAGGAACTCAAGTGGACAGTTACTGCTCATAGTCGAGAGGGAGACAGGATAGCTTGGGGTGGGTGTGTAGAATTGAGAAATGTGTACAAGTAGTTGAATGATGGAAAAACAGAAGACAAAAGAGGGAAATTGGATGTGTTACACACATAGAGAGGGAAATCATGAGTTCTTGTTTATCCTTTCATTCTTTCAACAAAATGTACCAAGTACTTACTCTACCATGTGCCTGGAGCACACATATGCGTAACTTAAAGTCCCTGACCTCAAGGAACCCTGAGTCCTTGTGGGAAAGACTGAGACACAAATAATTAAAATACATTTTAATAAATACTATAGTCAAGTGGCAAACATGAGGACTATGAAAACCCAAAGGAAAGACTAATTAACTCTGTTTTAAAATTAGATAATGTCAGTCTTTTGAAAGACATTATTTTTATTGAATCGTATCTAGTGGTCCACTGGGTTGGATTAATATAAAAAAGTCCAATAAAATTTATGTCAGTCAAATGTTTGAGTTTAAGTTCTGGACATAATTTGTCTGGTAACTCCGGACTGCTCCACATCTATAATATAGTATAAGTCATTCTCACCTCCAACTTTGAACCCAGGAGTAGAGTCTGACAGTCACCACTGGACTCACCATCTCAATGACCCCTGAGGTGAAGCAGAAGTCTGTGGGAGCTAGCTAGGTAGAGAGAATACTGATTCTATATGAACCCCTTGTGAGGAGAAAGAGATTGCTCTGTTTCCAAAATGTTCTTTTGCTCCTCCCTCCTTTTTTTTTTAAAAAATTAAAGTGCAGTATAATATTGAATTCAGAAAAAAAAACAGTATGCAGTTCTATAACTTCTAAAAAATATAGAACTATTTTATCACCACTGAAATCAAAATGTGAAACATTAAAATCAGTTCCCCAAACCCAACCAACCCTTGACATTCTCTGATATGTTTTCTGTTCCTATACTTTGTGCCTTTTTCAGAATGTCATCTAAATAGTTTAAAGTATAAAACTGTTTGAGTGTACTTCTTTCACCACTTGAGACTCTTCGGGTTATTTCATATACAAGTAGTTTGTTTATTTTTATTGACAAATAGCATTCCACTGTATGGATAGTCTAAAGTTTATCATTTATGCAGTTGAAAGGCATTTGAGTTCTTTCTAGTTTTTGACAATTATGAATAAAGTCGTTGTAACATTCACAGGTTTCATTTTGTTTGTTTGTTCACTTTTGAAAAACAAAGTTTTGAGTAGATCCCTAGGAGAGAAAGTTGGGAGTCAGTTAAAAGTACATCAAACTTCATAAGAAACTGTCAAAGTGTTTTTCAAAATGTCTGTATTATTTTGCATTTCTGCCTGCAGTTCACAAGAGTCCCAGTTGCTCTGTAAAATTGCCAGCATTAGATAGTGTTAGAATTTTTTCATTTTTAACTATCCTTATGAGTTTCTCATTGTGGTTTCAACTTGCATTTCTCTAATAAACTAGTGATATATGATTTTTTCTTCTTTGGTTATGCAATTTTATATGATCCTCCCATTTATAATGTGTGATATAAGTGTACATCTTTATTATTTAAATCAACTACTATGTGTTTGGTCTATTCTTTGGAATGCTAGAAATACAAAAATCATGAAGACTCAGTGCCTCACCTCAGGAACTTCCTGTCTTGCAATGTAGATAAATTTCTTACACCACTGAAAAACACATGAATGGTTCTGTGGGAGTTCTCTGTAAAGTAAAAGTATAACTTTTTAGGACAATGGACTCAGACCAGAAGTCTGTATCGACTATATTGGCCCCTATATCTAATTCTTCTGCTGTGACTTTCAGCCCAGAACATCCTGACAGGCCATAGCCCTTAGGGAGGGATAAGATCCTCTCACCGAGATGTAGGATCCTTCCTTCCTCCTCTGGCTCTTATGTCTGTCTGTGATCCCAACCTACCAACTGGACAATTACCATCTTCCACAACAAAAGGCATTGGCATGCTTGTCTTCAGCTGGCTGCCAGAACAGAGGACCCTGAAATACTGAAGGTTCAAGAGGCTCCTCACAACTTCTTCCCCACTGAACCAATCATTGTTATATCAGCCTGGTGGCACTAGGGCAGGAACCCACCTCAGAATGCTCAGACCCCAAGGTGGAGTACCATCTATTGGGTTAAAAGTGGCTGTGCATTTCACAGACTCTCAGTTGTCATACTGCAAAGATATACAGATGACATAGCAGAAGAAAGTCCAGGGAGAGGTGGCACTTAACATGGGGGAGTATTGTTTATCCAGGAGGGAGAATCAGACAGAAGGGCAGGTACCAATACTGCAGCTCTGAGGCTTGAGTTACAGGTTTGGGTCTATCAAACTCATAGAAGATAGCTCTCAGTTATTTCCAGAAACTACCTCCATGATAACAATGGGTAGAGAGAGCAACTTGGAGTTTCTGGAGAAAGGAGCAATTTGGTTTTGTAGCTGATCAGAAGTGTGAAGCTTTCACATTCTCTTATGCATGGACATATTGTAAGAGATACTACAGTTACTAGTCAATATTTATCCAGTCCTTGTTATGTGTCAGTCACGCTAACCATTTTCTTTTACTTTATAATTTCCTATTTGCATTTAATTGGTGCACAATTCTTTGTGGGATATAATGTGGATTTTCAAAATATGCATGTAGCATGTGATAATCAAATGGCCATTTTCTTTTTTTTCTTTCTTTCTTTCTTTCTTTTTTTTTTCTTTTTTTTTTTTTGAGAAGCTTTTGCTATAGGGTGTGTGTGCTCGCCAGAAAGAGAGAGAGAGAGACAGAGAGATAGAAATCACCCACCAGAGGAGATGGCCATGCTGCAATCCCTTCTCCTCCACTCTCCTCCATTCTCCTCTCGGGATCTTGGGCAGACACACACATGTGCCCGGTGTGGGTTTAAGCCACTGGGTCTGGGACTTGAATCGCAGTTGACTACATGGGAGTCCAGCAACATAGAAAATGTATTTCTGACACCTCTTTATGATGTAGGAGAATCGTCATCTCTAAGGAAACTGTACAGATTATTTTCCATATTGCAATAAGATTATAGTGAAATTTCAGAATTAGGTAGCCCCTTCTGTTAGGCTTGAGACTATTTAGATAAATGAGTACTACTGTCATTATATCCCAGCTAACACAAAGGACAAAAAATATCAGATAATTTTTATAGAGACTAGGTTCATACATCAATACAAATCAGATTTTAGAAGGGAACTTCAAGGTGGTCGACTAGAAACCCCCAGAACAACTCCTCTCCATGGTGAAAGAGCAAAAATGATTTCAAATAGCTATGTGTCAAATAGCAGAGCAAGGACAGCACCCTGAATACAACAAGGAAGTAAGGAGAAGCCCTTCTGAGACAGAGACTCAGGATGCAGGCACAAAGGGAACAAAATACCCAGGTCAGGAGTGACCCAAGCTGAGAGAGGTCCTCACTGTGGGGAAGAGCTAAGCACTTGCCAGTCCCACTTTGGGCACCTACAGTGTTGATGGCAGGAGAGCCCCCAAATCATCCCTGATCTTGAGTTTCCCAGAGTCTTTAGTCAGTGACTCAACTGCTGGAGCTAAATCACATATGTAAAGGATTTTGTTCAAGGACAAAGTTGGGATTTCCATTTTGGGTAGAGGAGATAATAACCTCAGAAAATGAGGCCTATAAAACATTTTCTTTCCGTTTCTTAAGGTTGTGTGTGTGTGTGTGTGTGTGTGTGTGTGTATGGCTGAGTAAATTAGTTATATATTTGCAGTAGTTCAAGGGCATGAAAAGAAAACTATATTTTTAAATAGAACATGCTACATAAATCTATTAAATTGTGCTTATTTATTATTTCACTTGAATATTATAATTTTGCCCACATTTATTTATCTTTATAGCTGTGCAAAAATTTCTCAATGGAGTTTTATTTTAAAAGACTGTACCGTATTTCCAGATTCAGTGCTTACATTTTGCTGTAATGTCAGTCATTATTAAAGGTCATACCTCATTTGTAATTCTCTTTTATGAACTGTTACATATTACTATTATTATGTAATATCCTTCTTTATCCTGTTTAGTAAATATAGCCTTGTTTTTCCTTTATTCTAATGTCAGTATTTCCCAATGCTTCATTAGATTTTTATTTGTCTCCCAATATACAATAATGTATTTTTTTCTTTGTTTTCATCCAGCAATCTTCTTGTGGTAATTTGGACTATTATATTTTTTTAAGTCTGAAAGTGAGCTCTACTGCTGGTTGTCACATTTAAACTCGCATTTTTCCCACTGACACTTCACATATCTACTTTCCTACTCCTAGTGAGGCCATGCTTTAGAATGACTTCGCTTTTCACCCTAATATGAGACTTCTGGAATTTCAGGAAACCGTGCCAAGGATGATGTGGAGGTAATGCAGTGAGTGAATAGTTCTTGACCTCTGCAGCTCCAGTTCCCAAATGAGATAGGTCAAAGTTCTTCTCTTTTATAAGAAGAGGGCTATGGTTAGGATGTGACCACCTTGTGATAATTTGGGAGTTTTCTCAGTCCAGGCAAATTTTAGTCCTGAGCAAAGATACTTTTCACTATCTTTAATTTTGTGATTTTTAGACAGTACAGACCTACTAAAACACTGGATTGTAGGTTTAATTAAATTCGTAATACCATGAGCCTGTGTCTTACAACAGTTGAATTATTTGGCCTCTTATCCCATGATGGTAGAATATTATCATATTTTAAGCTTTTGTTCTCTTAGACTCCCTCTCCCCCCATGCCCTCTATTTGATTTTGCTGAAAGAGTTGGGGATTTTTGGTTTGTTTTCTTTTTTTTAAGGGGGATAGTGAAAGGGCAGTCAATTTAAAGGCTTTTCCTTGTTATCACTTTTTTCTCTTCCAAGAAAACTTTGTATTTATTTTACAAATTTACAGTAGCACTGCCATCATCTAATTATATATAATCATATATTATGTACTTTTAAAAAGATCATTCATTTTATTTATTGTGATTATCATTTTAACTTGCTATAGTCAGCAGAAACAGACACAGAGGGACAGTGAGAAAGCAAGCCATCAAGTCCAAGACTCGAACCACAGTTGGCCATGTGGAAGTCTGGAACCCTCACCACTATGCAACCTGCTGGACCCATAATTATATATGTAATGTAGTTAATAGAAACATATGTTGTATCCACATATCTTTCCTCTATCTCCACATACTATATACTTAGTCATTGTTTCTTTTCCTTTTGTATCTTCCACTATATTAAAATCTGACCTAAGTATAAACCCCTCACCCTAGTTCCTCTTCAGCAACCCATTTTCTGGGAACTCTACCTTCTTGGAAGCCCTATTTTTTCCTTCCCTTTCCTTCAATAAATTCCGCACTTTGCTTTGAAAAAAAAAAAAATCTCTAGTCTTACTGTATTAACATTTTGTTAGAATGCACGATTATTTTCTCAGACAACAGACATGGATTGTAGTCTATGAAACCTTTCCTCTTTATTTTTCACTAATAGGTCTGTGATATTTTGCCCATGTATACAATACAAAAGTTTCAGTGGTTCCTTCTCGAGGGTCTCTAGGTGTTGCTGATTAACTTCTCTATATTGCAGAGAAATTGCATGCTAGACAGATTCACTGCGTCAGGTTAAATAATCAGTTGTTTATAATAGAAGACTTTAAGTATTTGTATGTGGCTTAAGATTTAGAAATTTTAAAAACTTAGATATTTATTCAGTAATTTTCCTTGAGACACAGTAAGAAATCTAATACTATAAATTTATCTTCCTTTGGCTCAGGAAAATTGCTTTATATTTCTCTCAAATTATTATTTTTCCTCTATCTTTTCCTTTTTCCTCCTGTTAATCTAATAATTTCATTTAGATCTCTTAACTCTGTCCTCAAAACTCTTATCATTCCTCTTGAATCTACAACTATATAGTTCTGCTTTGTTTTATGACATCTTTTAGCAGCAGCATCTTTTAAATTATCAGTTCAAAACTTAGCAAGGTCATATTCTTTTATAATTTGTATATTGATCTTCAAAACTGTAAAATCACTACCTGCTGAATTTTTGTTCCTAATTTTATCTCCTTGAAAATTGAAGTTCTCTCCTTAGACTAAATCCCTCTTCCCCAAACCAAGGTGAAAACTGACTCCTCAAATAAGAAGAGCCCTGACAGAGTATCCCTCACAGTGGGACAGACAAATCATAAATGTCTGAAACATAGAAGCCAACACAGCTGAAGCAGAAACATAAACTCTTGCTCTCCCTAGATTTTTTTCCTGCAGACAAAATGAATGTATTATGATAGTATAACCAAGACATATTTAAAACAGATAAAAGGATTCATTTTAACTTCTAAAACCTCTATATTCACTCCTGGAAAGTAGTTTTAGCAATACTGTAGTAATTAAAGTAAACATTCCATACAATCATTCAAGATGGGTAAGGAGACAGATCCTCTCAGGGAACTATGACATACACTGGTGGAAGTTTCAATTTGCACATTGAGAAATTTTGTTGTAGGTACTTCCCCAAGAGATTAGACCAAAAGGAAGACCACTTTCCTCTCTCTTTCATAATTTCAGCAGTTAATAAAGCTCTCCTACTTCTACCCTTTATTAAGTTTAGGAGCTATTCATAGCAGTAACTTATATTCCAGGTCAAAGCCAGAATAAGATAAAGTGAGGCCTTGTGTGTAGAAGTAAAGAGTGGAAAGTTTAAGAAAGGACTATTAAGGAGGACAAAGAGAACAAAAGGAAGAAGTCCAGGTGAAGGTTGAGGGATTTCCCTGTTGACTGAAGGCTCATGGACAGTGACACTCAGGCCCCATGCCTGTGTAAACAACTTAGGGAGAAGTTGGTTGAATGAAACTCCCAGCTCTAATCTTATCCTCCTTCATTCTCTGTGAGAGCTAGATTATCCTCCTTTATTCTCTGTGAGAGCTAAGCTTTGCAAAATGGAATTATAATAAATCACAACTGAAAGTCTTCCCCAAAAGAAGCAATAGTAACTTTACAGTACAGAAACTTGGCAAACACTACTTTAAGCAAGAGATGAAGGTTAACATCATCAATGATATTGTGTGGCTATCATGTATCCCTGTGATACTCTATTTGAAAATCTATATCTCCAGTCAAACTATGAGAAAAACCAGACAGACTATAACTGAAGAGTATTCTACAGTTTCTTACCAGTAGTCCTCAAAATGATCAAAACCATAAAAAACAAGGATGAAGAAACTGTCACAGACTGCGGTAGACTATAGAAACGTGATATAAAAATGTAATGTGGTATCCAGATTTCATCCAAAACAAAATTTTTAAAAATTGATGAAAAACTAAAAATATTCAAATAAAGTCTGCAGTTATAGTATATCTACCAATGTTGGTTTCTTTGTTTTGTTTTTTTTAAATTTTTTAATTTATTATTTATTTTTTATATACATTAAATCACATTGTTTAGCTTACATTCTTTATATTACCTTTGTTAATTATTTTGTGAATCTAAAATAATTCCAGAATGAAAAAGTTTATTTAAAAATTTTGTTTCTGTAATCTAAACAGTGCAGTTTAGTTCTCCTTAAATCATAGCTAGATTCACTTCACTTCTCCTGCAGATGCAGTAACCTAAATAATCAGATACACTGGGAATATGGTACTGACATGCACAGATATTCATTGAGCACCTACTACATGCTAATGGTATGATGATTAAGTTCTAATATGTCAGAACTCCTGTGAGGAGGCACAGTCATTATTCCTCAAACAATGAAACATTTCCTAGCATCTATTTCTCTTTCTGTAGATTTTCTCTCCTCCATGTCTATAGACATCTGAAAATTTAATCACTATATTGAGGGCTTTCATGTTTTTCTTTTTTTCCTTTGAGTCTAATTTTTATTCTTGTTTTATTAGTTCTTTGAATGTCTTCAGTAACTCTCATTGGGGTAAGGCAATGAGTTCACTGCCAATACAAATAAAGGTGAACTGTCTCAGAAATATTGCCTCTATGTGAAGTCTGAGCTATTCAAGGGATATGGGACAACTGGATGTACACTTTCTTCCCTGCCCTCAATCAAGTCCAAACCGGATAGTGGATAGAACAATAAAGACAGATAGTATCAGTTTTTGCCAACAAAAAAATGCAAGACATAGTATTTCCTCTTCCCTTTAAACTTGATGGGAATTCAAGAATCAAGAATGATACTGGAGTGACGGGTGAGGGTGTTTGGGAAAGGAAAGAGGAGAAAACGCCTAAGTTGAGCCAAAGGTCTTGCTCTCTCTTGTCTTCTTCCTCTGCAGAAACACATGTAGGGGAAGGAAATGGATCATTAGCAAGTGTGTGCTCATTCCTGACAAATTTCAGATAATTCCCATCAGCCATGGTCCCATCATTGTTGGATGGGCCATTGGAAGTTGAGTGTCCTCTCTGCTTTGAAAGTCAGAGGAGTGGGTTTGGGTTACAGCCAGAATCCCTCTGGCCCTTGGTGCATCCCTCTTTGGATTGCAGCAAGAGATTCAGAATTTTCTCCAGGACACAAAGCTTTCCAGAGTTAATAGTTATTCAGTCATGCTCTTTGCAATTGGGTCTTTCAAATATGCTTTTAAGATTTAGGACAATTTAAAAGTCTCTAACAAAAAAACTACCTTGCTTTCCCCAAAACACAAAACAACAAAAATAAATATGGTGACCCCTAATGTCTCCTTCAGCATTATTTAGCTTTCTCAGTTGGATGTCAGAAGAACTAAATTCTCAAACTTTTTACAAAGTAGGTGCTTAGAAAATAAAAATAGTCTCTGATGGCCGTAAAAAATGTGTTTGAAAGCATAATACAGGCCAGTTATGGAGGTCCAGCCTTGACATCGTGCTCTGTGATGCCGACAACCATATGGGAAAATCCCTAGGTTCAGGTCCCATGGTCTTCCTGTACATGCCAGATATACACATGCCTGTGATCCTGGCTAGCAGAGGCTGAGGATGGAGGTAGTGTAAAGACCCCATGGGAAGTCCCTGTCTGTATGTATCTCACTCTTACACATGCTTGCTCTCTCTCTCCTGAAATAATGAAATAAATAAAAGTGTTAAAATGTATACTACAGTCCTTAATTTGAAGATTAATGTTGACCATCTACTAAGAGGAATATGACAAGAGACATGACACAGGTGGATGGCCAAACTTAGAGATAAGAAGGATAGTAGGGATAAATTTCCAAATTATTCAAACCAAGAAAACAACTGTGAACTGTTACCTGCATAAAAAGCATGAGGCAAATATCATAAGTCCTATAGTTATGAAAAGTTAAGTTCTACCTTGCAATTTCTATCTATTACACATACATTTATATGACATTCAGGTCAACATTCAGACAAGTCCAAGACACATCAACTAATGCTGCTAATCCCATTCCTACATCCTGTACCAACAGCCACAGAAGCATAGGTTAAGTTTTGTATCTGAGGCAAAAGGACCTTTATTGCTTAATGAGGTAGTTTATGTCCACAGTGGCAGGCCAACACATTTAGTGTCTTGAATGTATTTTATTATAGAAAATCTCTCTCGTCTGGAAGCTTGTTTCAAAAGTTCATATCTTGGAACACAAGCTTTTTCCTGGATACTGAATTTCTTTGAAGCAAGTTCAAGATCCCATTTCCAACTAGAAAAGGAACAACAAAACTCAGAGGATGGTTTGGGTCTTTGCTTTCTCTACGCCAACAAGTTTTTATTGGTCATGTAAAAACACAGGAATTATACAAGCCTTAAGAAGGAACCCAGGGGAAAATATACCAGAGAGAAGGACCAGGGACAAGTTTCTATTCCAATCTTCTATGAAAGCAATCCATGCCTGGGAAAGAGGCTTCTCAGAGTTCTCTTCAAGAACATCTTGCACATTTTGCTGGCCCCCAGGAATCAGACAATAACACTAGCAAATATAAAGTTTAGGACATTTCTGATGAACATTCTGTAAGACACATGGAATTGATGAAATAAAAGCAAACACACATTAAGTTAAATGATATAAAGTCAGGAATGATAGATGAAAAGGGAAATTTAAAAATTCCTTGTCTTGATTTTTGAATTATAGATCCATGGAAAAAGTGGTCACAGGTTCTATGCTAAAAAATGTGTACCATAAGAAAAAACATCTATAGAAAATAGGAAGCAGTTAAAAAGAAGATGAAAATCAGTTACAACTCAGAAGCAAACAATAAAAGTCTATAGGAATACAAAGCATTGATATATAATAGAATATATATATTGCATATATGTACGTGTAAGATATATACATCATTCTCCATAGCTATTTACAAGCACACATACAACCGTACATATTTGAAAGAGATATCTCAGAGAAAGGTTAAAAGACAGACCTGGAATAATAATTATAGGTATAAGGGCCAGCAGGTGTTGTGATGATTAAGGCCCTAGATCTCACATAGTGGACTCCGCAATTCAAGTCCCAGACCTGGTAGACTGAAAAACATGCCAGTCCCAGGTTCATGTGTGCCCAAAATTCTGAGAGGAGAATGGAGAATTGCAGCATGACCATGCCCCCAAAGGAGTTATTTTTCACTTTCTCTCTGTCTCTGTCTTTCTCCAGTAAATGCAAATACCCTACGCTAAAAATGCAAAAAAAAAAAAAAAAGGAGGAAAGAAAAAGAAGACTTTCTTGAATAAAAGAAAAACTAATCTTCTATTTAAAATAATTCTTCAAGTGGGACCAGCAGTTAGCGTAATGGCTATGTCGCTGAACTCCCACGTAGTTGACTGCGGTTCGCATCCTGGACCCGGTGGCTTAAAACTAACACCAGGCACGTGTGTGTACGTGCCCAAGATCCCGAGAGGAGAATAGAGGAGAAGGAATTGCAGCGTGACCATCCCCCTGGGGGGTGATTTCTCGCTTTCTGTCTCTCTGTCTCTCTCTGTCTGGCGAGCACACGCGCCCTATAGCAAAAACCTCTCAAAAAAAAAGCTTCAAGTTTGGTTAAAATTAATAAAAAGAGAATTAAGAACTGAGTGTTACTCAGATAATATATTTACAATTCAAATATAAAGCACAAATCCAGGGCCAGTAGATGGTGATTAAGGTGCTGGATTCCCACATGACCAACCACAGTTTGACTTCCAGACCCAGTGACTTGAAGATCATACCAGGGGGACCAGCAGTTAGCATAATGGCTATGTCGGTGGGGTTGAGACAGCAATGCTGGGTTTCCAGTCCTAAAGTTTCACTAGCATAGCATGTGGCAATATAATGGCAGTTCAGAAAGTTCTCAGGAACAGTCTGGAAGCTGTTTACATAGAGTCTTGACCACATAAACTAAAGTATGTATCTCTTCACACAATAGTCAAAACAATCCCTTCAAAGCATATTAAATTTCAGGGACCAGCAGATGGTGTAATGGTTACCCCACTGGACTCCCAAGATGTAGACTGCAGTTCGGAATCAGTGACTTAAAACTCATACCTGGTATATGTGCATGCATGCCCAACATCCTGAGAGGAGGAGAGAAGAGAAGGGATTGTGGTATGGCCAAACTTCCCCCCGGGAGACTTGCTTTCTCACATTCCCTCTTTCTCTCTGTCTGGTGAGCACATGCGCCCTATGGGAAACAAACAAACAAATAAACAACAACAACAACTAAGAAACAGAAAAAATCCAGGCTTCCCTGCTACCCTTATAGCTGTCTGTGCCCCTGGGGTGAAGCTTTCCCATCAAAAGTTTATCCTCCTTTAGTGGCACGAGGTATGGCCTGTGCCCCAGAAAACTTCAAGTATCAAACAGGTTTGTAATTTGGTCCCTAAAAATATGTTTCTGTTGTACCCAGAAGAATAAACATCACCTGTTGACCTAGCCATATCAATAAACAAAAATAAAGAGTTTAAACAAAACAAACTAATAATTTAATAAATAAATCAATAAGGCACAAATCTTAAATGGAGGTGGGAAGAAAAGGTAGGTTGATTAAAGCAGATCTTAAACCATGGTAACTTTATATTTTGATATATGCTATGTAAGTGTCTGAATAAACAGAGACCACAGAATTAAAGGAGAGAGTTTGTGACTCCAAAATTCCATACACAGTTTTTCTGTGTGAGGGCGAAGAAAACATAGTCTCAGACTTAACAAGGGCTCAAAGCAGAGGTGATCCATGTTCTCTTGTGGAGAAAATTACTCTAAGTCAGTCTACCTGAGCAAAAGATAAATCGATAGAAACAACTCAAGAACGAGGAAGTCATGGTAATAAAGGATTGATGGTATCCCTTTGGGCATTGTCCTTAGGAGCCCGTATTGAGTTCTTTCTACTGCTTGACTAATCGTTGGTTATATGGCATGTGGCAAGTTCTTCCTTTTAAGAGGGAAAGACATCCCACTTGTAAAACAGGACAAATGGTCTTGTCCCCTCCCACTAGTCCCAAAGGGAAAACCAAAGGAGAATGCTATCAGAAAACGCTCATCCTTTTCATCTGCTTAAACTGTGGCCAGCAAGGATCTTATCAGAGTCAGTCCCAGGAAAGAGCAAGCCCTGGATGTCTCACAGGCTTTTGGCGATAGACCTCACGGATGTGTCTGCATCCCAGTGAAATGGAAACTAAAGAGCAAGGAAAGGATTCTCTACCTGTTAACTCTCTTTCTGTAGTCACAGTAACATGGCTACTATTTTTCACTTAAAATAATAACAATAATAATAAGCTTTCTGAATTAAACGTATTCAACTGGATGGATCCTGAATTTCCCCCTATCATTGCTCTCTCATCCACATTCCATGGACAAATTATTAAGTTGGGCAGTTAAACTTTATATGAGAATTGTGTTTATGTGTGGAAGCCTCATTTTCACACTGTGGGCAAAGTTTTCTTGTACACCATCCTTTGTAATCACTGGGGGAAATTCTTGTTAGTAGGGAAGTGTGTATTTTCATCCAAAATCCTTATATGTTATACCATAAGCAACTGCTCTTTGATGTGAAACTCCGCTAATATTTTCAGTCTGGCAGGAATAAACTGCCTTTGAATGGCGCTAATGCATCCGCAGGTGTATCTTTCTAAAGACACATGTCGCAACTGATCAGGGCCGTATACTGATCGGGAGATAAAGAGTCTACTGCAGCAACATGCAGGAAACTTCTTTGGTTTTTGGCCCCCTGCAAAATAAATAGATAAATACATAAAATAAAAGAAAGCATCAAGTTTGCCTATCAGCCAGTTGGGAAAGCATACAGACTTCTCTCTACTTTATGTTTCTTCCCTCAGCACTATTCTGTAATCATCTCATAATCATGAAAATTTGGCACTTTAATTTCATCCCTAGGGGAAAAATGTGGATGTTGGCACTATGACAAGTATAACAGTATAAAAGGGCAATTACCTTAGGTTTACAATTTTTTCAGATTTTTCAAGAAAGAACTAAATTTTAAGGTTCATAGCAGAATATTTTGCTGTGATTTCATGTATGTGCTCTTTCACTACATTAAAAGCTTCAAAAATTGGTATATTCTGGTATCTTTTCCTCTTGGAAGTCTAGCCATTTTCATTCATCCCACAAATGTATATTGAGTGACCACTATGTACCAGGAACCAAGGGGCCACTGGAGGCAGAAGGACATAAAGCATTAAAAAAATAAGAGCTCTGGTTTCAAACCTCAGCTGCCATCTTGTATGGCTTTGAGTATGTATCTCTACTGCTCACCTGGAGTGTGTATTTTGTAAGGAAAAAAAATGTTTATGAGGTCAGAAATATACTAAGATCAATTTCTCAGGTATTGTGAGGGTTACAGGAAACTAGACAAAGGGACTTCAAAAAAATGCATGTATAAATGGAATTAAAAGACAAGTACATTTTTATGCAAAAGACATTGAAATCTATGCTTAGCTTTTCCATAAATATTTTCTATGAACTTTTGAAGTTCATGTAAGATGTTTACATTATTATTATGTCCACTTGTCAACAGCTGTATTCCGCCATTTATATCCTTGAAGAAGAAAAAATACCCATATTTTTAAGATGTCAGAAGTCCATATGGAAACTGCATAATTCAAAAGAAATCACTGCCAGATCTTCTAGAAATGATTCAGCATCTCTATTTAAGGGCCTCTAAATCCAGTATCTTCTATATTCTCAAGATCTATTGTCCTCCCAGCTGTACTTTTCAGTTACTAACAGCACTGGCTCCAGTAAACACTGGAACTCAAAGATTATAAACATTTGTGAGGCAATATGTAGAATGGCCACAAGCCACCCCTCTAATTTGACTAGGAATTGTTCGCAGTGTCAGGATTAAACACTATTTTATACCATGTGCACACAGAGACTCCAACAATAGGGTTCACAGCTAACTGAATAACAAACTTTTTAAACTCTCCTTGTAAACAATAAATAGCTATACCACTCACCTATATGGGCTTCTCAGGATTTCTGGAAAACCCACGTAATGTGTTCTTTATTTAAGGATACTTAAAGTTCCTGTTACCTGGGATGAAGAACACATTAAACTGGGTGGCCTATTTTTATAGATAGTCCAATGTCCTCATCTGGGACTTATTGAAGTGGAATTGAGATCTAAAGAGTGTGCTAGGAAGACATGGAATCTACCCAAATGTCCAAGAACAGATGAATGGATTGAAAAAGTGGCACATATGCACTGTGGAATACCACTCAGCCATATATTAAAAACAAACAAATAAACAAACAAAAAACAATGAGACCCTGGTATTTGATACAAAGTTAATGAATATGGAAGATTTAATGCTAAGCAAAGTAAATCTATGAAAGAAAGCATTGTATGTTCCAGCTTAATATATACTGAATGTTGGCACTCTATGGCAGAAAGTCAAAGATTGGAAGGTGTAAAAGCAGGGAGGGAAACTGTAGATACTAGAGACACTATAGGAGAGAGTTTATAGTGGGAAAAGGGAGAGAGGGAAGTAGAGGGGAAAACATGTCACAGAAGCAAAAATAAAACATTATTTGTTGATGTTAATGCATATAGTAATATCTCTGGACTAATATACACTGTATTCATGCTGGAAAAAAACATTTTGCAAGCTGTAAAGATGTACAGTGATTAAATGTAAATTTAACAAAAGAGTACGCTGGCAGTAGCTACAGCAATTGTTAAATATTCAGGATTTTTGCAACATGGTCATTGATCTTTGTAGTTTCAAATTGGTCATGTTGGAAATCATTACACTATGAACATCAGAAAATGCTACAAATTGGAGACTCTCCCCTTAAGGGAATTAGTTTGCAAACATCTCACCCTGAAATATCCTATACTGGAGTAGGTATCAGAAACACCTGAGGTTTTTTCCCCCTGAAATACAGATCTTGGATTTCATACAAATTTTAATGAATTATTATCTCTACTGAAATATATATTTTTGGAAGAAAAAATCATTACAAGCCTTAAACTCACATTTTGAAAGAATGTGTACAGAAATATATGCATGAAGGATATTAGAGGAAAGAGAATGAGAGTAAAGAGTGGGAATAAAACTAAATAATACAATACATAAATCAGGTACAGATGGTGTCGTGCTAATATGATAAAAAAAATCAAGATCCATGGCATTTAAATAAGTCTACCTCCTTTAGGTGTAAAAGTGTGGAATGGGAAGTAAATTGAAGAAATTTCAGAGTGAAGTGTGATGGGTATACACTTACTTGTAACACTGCAAAATAGAGAAGGAAAGAACCATGTCTTACTAGTTTCTATGCTCCCAATATTCATCACAGTGCATAGCATGGAGAAAGCTTTCAGAACGTGTTTCTAGAATACATGTGTAAGTGACTGATAGGGGAATGATAATAATAATAAAAACAAAAACTTTGATCTTTCACGACAGTCACCAGTAACTACAGATACCAATAAGATAGTTTCAAATAAATATTGGGTAACATTGTTTGTTTGGACTCCTCTGATGGTTTTTCATCTCACCCAAACTCACAAGCCATGACCCTGAATCCTGTTGTTATCGATTGCCTGATACTTATCTGCTCCTCTGCCTCTCATTCACTTGTCTCTGGCTGCCCTTGACCTTCCTTACTCTCTTTGAATGGCTCATTCCTGTCTCATACACTTTAGACTTTCTTTCTTCACACCTTGACTTTGCTCACTTCTTGCCTCATTCAGATCTTTGCTCAAATGATATCATCTCTTGAAAAATTTCTTTGGCCAAACTACCTAAAATAGAACCACCACCATTTTGATAAACTTTGATATACTTTACCTATTTTATTTATTTGTGTAGCAGATCCATTTCTGACATGCGTTTATTTGATGATTTATTCATTGTCTTCATCTCTTTGTAAGTCAAGGCTCTTAGAGGCAAGGAACTTTGTCCATCTTGTCACCTACAGTGTCCTTGGTACCTATAGTGCCCTTCACAGTAGAATTTCATTACATTTTTGATGATTGATAAGTGAATAAGAGAATAAGTTTGTTAACAAAAATTCAGTAGTGATTGGCCAATGCAACATAAACTAAAGGAATATTCTGACTTATGGAGGAAATAAACAATTCTGTCACCTGCTTTCCTAGGCACGTTCATGAGTCCACTGCAGAACCTAAGTCTCCAAATATCTTCCAGGTTCTGATAACAGAAACATGACATATTCACATATATAGTGCAAGGAGTCACAATTTCACATCTGAAAGTTAACTCTATAGATGTATCTCCCATTCCCATCTTCATTCCTTATCTCAAGTCATGACATTGCCAAAGTTAGAAAACAGGGTATCATTAAAGACTTCCCAATTTATTCTCCACACTGCCATCCATAGAAAGAACATTCTAAAATGAGGGCAATTAGGTCATGTTATTGGTAAAAATCCTTTGATACTTATGGACTAAAACCTAGACCACTCAAGGAAGCATCAAGTTTACTATTGTTCTGACTCAAACCGAATTTTCCCATTTCATTTCCAACCTCATAGCCTCTCTTCCTGCCATTGGGTAATTTTTTATTCCAGGCACACTTTCAGTTTTATGGGTCCACCATGCACATTCATATCACCATCTTTATGACCTCTGTGACCTCTGACTAGATTGCCCTACCTCTCCCTAGCTTGGTTTACGAACATTCTTCACCAGTTCCCATACTGATCTCAGTGGGTAGTCTTTTTGGATGACCAACAAGCTGATTTAGCTGTTCTCTCCTGACATGTCTTTTGGAAAGACTAGATGGGCTTTTGGTTCTAACACAGTTTCTCTCTTGAAAAAGCTCCACTAAGAGTGTTAATCTCCAGGGTACATATATTTAACCCCCATCACTGAGCTGGCTAAGTATATACGGAAATTCTTTGCAAAGGCTAAGAAGAGAGGGCCAAAGGCCTAATTAATTTTTCAACACTGAAGTCTGAGTTTTACTATTTGTCCCTTTTTTATGGTAATAAATTTCTCTAAAACAAGCAAGGCCTGGTAATTGGGCAAAGGGCCAACAATTCTCACTTGGCAAAGAGTTTTCTTGACTCAGACTATATATATTTGGAGAACAATGCCACAGGTCAAATGTCAATGTTAACCCAGCTCTATTCCAACAGAGAATATAGGTCTCACATTTGTGTTATCTGCCAAAAGACAGCCATGGATGCCCCTCAGTCTGTCCCTTCTTTCTCTGTAAGTGGTAGGGCTTTGGTATATGCCAACGCTTTCCTATTCAGTTCAAGAACTTATAGAATTGGTGATTTGGTATTAAACATGTAGTCAGTTAGTTACTTATTAAGGCAGTTATTTACTTATTCAATGGGTAAGCGGTACTCATTCCTTTAATGCCTGCTTTCAGCCTGTTCTCACGATTTGTGCAATCCTAACTTTTCTAAAATATTCTCTAAATATCTACAATCCCTTTTATCTCAGTTCTGGAGTTAAAAAGAACTCATTCATAATAGTTCAAGAAACTGAATTTGCAAATGCAAGTTGCAGTTGAGAGTGGAAATAATCCCTACCTTGTGCTTTCCCTTAATGCTTTAGGTAGCTGTTTGGTGCTAAAATCCCATAGCTGGGCATCCAGAATGTGGTATGGTGGTTAAGGTGCTGAATTCTGACATGGCTGACCATAATTCAAGTCCTGGACCCCGTGGCTTGAAAATCACACTGAGTGCATGTGCAGGTGTGCACAAAATCCTGAGAGGAAAATGGAGAAAGGATTGTGGTGTGGCCATCCCTGCCCCCCAAAGGGGAATGATTTCTTACTTTTCCTCTTTCTGTTTCTCTCTGATGAATGCACACACCCTATGGCAAAAAACAAACAAACAAGAAATATACACATAATTCATAGTGGGTCATTGATAAATGATGGAAAAGGGTTCACTTGAGTCCTGCATACCTAGATCTTGTTTCATTTTGTTTTGTTTTTTGGAGAGGTTTTTGCTATAGGGCATCTGTGCTCACCAGAAAGACAGAGAGAGACAGAGAGACATAAAGTGACAAATCACCTTCCAGGGGGTATGGCCACACCGCAATCCCTTCTCCATTCTCCTCTTGGGATGTCGGGCACACATGCACATGCACCCAGCATGAGTTTAAGCCATGGGGTCTGGACTCGAACTGCGATTTACTACATGGGAGTCCAGCTACATAGCTATTATGCCAACTGCTGGTCCCCATACTTAGATCTTTTGAGAGCTAAATTTTCTTTGTGTTTCAAGCATTAGCTTTTTAATCCTGCATAACTACAAAGTTATTAGCTTAAAAAAATGACACAAACCAGGACCAGCAGATGGCATAATGGTAGGTTATTGGACTCCCACGTAGTTGATTGTGGTTCAAGTCCCTGACATAGTGGCTTAAAACTCATGCCAGGCATATAAGTGTGTATGCTCAAAATCCCAAAAAGAGAATGGAAGAGAAGGGATTGTGGCATTGCCATCTCTCCTGGGGGGTAATTTCTTGCTTTCTGTTTCTCTCTCTCTCTCTCTCTCTCTCTCTCCGGCGAGTGCACACGCCCTATAGCAAAAATCTCTCTCAGAAAAAAAAAAAGACACAAACCTATTTTCTCACTTTTTATAGGTCAGAAGTCTGGATATTAGATTCTCTTAGAATATTCCTCTGTTGAACTCAAGGTGCCAATAGGCTGAAGTTCCTGTTTGAGGCTTTGGGTTCTCTTCCAAGCTTACTAGTTGGAAAAATTGATTTCTTTGTGGCTGTTGGACTAGAGTTCCTGAGTTCTTGTGTGTTGTCAACAAGGGGCCACTCTCAGCTCCCGGAGGCTGCCTACATTCTTTGCCACAAGGACCCTTTTTCTCCAAGCCAGCATACATTTTGTGTTTCATATTTCTGACTTAATCTGGGATGGCTTCTTTTGTTATAATGTGCTGCTTATAACAGGCTCATGTGATTAAGTCAGGCTCACTTGGATAATTTTCCTAACAATGGATTTGGGACCTTGATTACATCTGCAAAATCCACGTACAACAGCACCTAGATTAATGTTTGAGTGACTTTCAGTATCTGTATATAATTGCCCCAAACTGCATTATAAAGAGAAAAATCTGGGCCAGCTGGTGGTGTGCTGGTTAAGTGGCTAGATCCCACATGGTCAATCAAGTGGTTTGAGTTCTGGACCTGGTGGCTTGAAAAACACACCGTGTGTGTGTGTGCAAATTGTGAGAGGGGAATGGAGGAGAAGGGATCATGGTGTGGTCACCCCTCTGGTGGTGATTTCTCACTTTCTTTTTCTGTCTCTGTCTCTGTCCTTCTTTGGCAAGCACATGTGTCCTATAGCAAAAATTGAAATAAATAGAGAAATATTGGGAAAGGAGTATCTTGGAATTCTGCATACTATACTTCCTCCAAGTATTCGAAAAAGTGGATTTAGAAAAGAAATTTCTTTTCTCTCCTCATTCTCTTTTCTCTTGTAAATAGCTAGCATTTAGTTTTTTTCTTGTATATAACTAACATGCACATCTTTGCCTGGATGTCCTAAGACATGCTCATAGCATCCTCTATCTTGTTTTCATGTCACTCTTGCATTATTTTGGAACTGTTTATTCATTTGTCTTTCTCCCTTCTTGACGGTCTTGTAGCACTGTGCCTCTGCCATAGAGCCTGGCACATAGTAGGTGACTAATAAATGTTCATGAATCAACTAGCATACTCCCAATAGCACAAGGAATCATAGTATCGGATTCAGCACCTCCCTTTGGAACCCCCTGCTGGCCTTGTTCCTGCTCTCCTGTCACCAGTCAGAGGTTTTCTCTGCCTGATACAATAGCAACTGGCATCCCTATTCTCTTTTCTCTGTATCTCCAAGGTCAAAATACTGGCTCAGCCCACCCAAATGGAAGTTTCCTCCTCCTAGCTCATCTGTTGTCTTTGTGGTCAGAATGGGACAAGCCACATCATGCCTCTAAGTTGAATGTTGTCTCCTTCTATCCCAGGGACAATGATGGAACCCACTTGGTGCACATTCCTGAAATTCCATCTCCTCTGCTGTCCAGCACAGTATGGTAGCCTTGATCATGCTCCTGTCCCATCTTCTAGACCAGTTAATCTGTGCACAAAGACACCACTCATAGGACAGAACATTATTTTTAACTGCCATAGAGTGTGTGAGCTCACCAGAGAGACAGAGAAAGAGCGAGAAAGTACCCACCAATAGGCTGTTATCACACCATCATCTCTTCTCCATTTCTTCATCTTGCTGGAATTTGGGGCATGCACACACATGTGCCTGGCATGTTTTTCAAACTGCCAGGGTCAGGATTTGAACAATGATCAGCCAGATAGAATCTGATTCCCTTAACCGCTAGGCTGTGGGTCCCTGCTTCTGATTAAACATTATATTTAATTGATCTTTGCTATTCTCTCTAGTCCCAGGATCCCAAAATCCCCTGTGAGACTTGGTATGCTTGGTTCCAATGTTTCTGGTTTCTCCTGATCGATCTTCAATAGGACTGTTTCTCTCTGCTGGGAGAGTCCTGTGAAAATTACTTTACTCATGGATTTAATTGACTTCACTTGGATTTTGCTTTCGGTCTTATTAGAAGACAAGCGTGTTCTCCTGCACCCCACCTCCTCCTTCAGATGAGCATCAAGGGAACTATTTGTGTTTGTTACTAAGACTGCTGTTGAACTTGAGGCTCCAGCAAGAGCAAGACCCTCTTGAGTCTTGGCAACGAAATCCCACATGGCCTCACATTGTTGGTTTTGTCCTCTAAGTCCTGGTCCCTTGTGGACAATTTGTAAAATTAGGAAATTAAGAAAACAGAGACTTAAAAAAAAAAAAAAAACTGGGAAATGCTTAGTAAGGAAAGTGCCTTCATAGAGATAGAACCTTGACAACAAATTTGCCAAGGGAATTTGAACTGTAGACATTCCCGTGAGGTAGTATAAATAATGAATATTCTCTCTTTTCTTTTCTTCTTCCCGAAAAACATTGTAGATGTTAAATGAACATGAATTTATTTCCCTAGATAGGTGGGAAGAAAAATCTACCTTTCAATTAAAAAAATGACAACTTGTGGATAAACATATCCTACAAAAGACTGAGGCTCAGATGAAAGGTTAATCCATGCTGTTCCTTGCTGTAATTGTCCTCAAATTCCTGCATTCCACTCCCATCTCTCTTTCTCTGGACCCATGAATGTCCGTATCCCTGATCCCAGAAGTATGAAGGGGGTTGCTTAAATGAGGTGGCAAATCTCTCCTTTCTTGCAGTTAATAATGTCCTCTCCTCCTAGTGTGAAATATCACACTTGTAAACATTTTACCAGCAGGTTTATTTGAAAAGGAGAAACCATTTTTAGGAGAAGAAATGAAGCCCTGTTTCTGATTTTCTCCATGAATGTTCTGAGTCAGCCAAAAGATACCTAAACCCAATGGACATCAAAAATGGGAAGAAAGGAATTTCATGTAAACTTGTGTAAGGCACAAAAGAAAGACGGGCTGTATCTTCAGTGTGACCACAACTTTCACTTTAAATAACTTTTATTTAAATCACAGCTTTTGAAATTTACATTCAGGGTCTGCCAGGCATTAAGCCTCTCTGCTTTTATGGAAAGACAGTTCCCTCTTAACTGGTTCACAGGGTACAAAAGGAGGCATCTGGGCACCATGTGAGGCAGAGACACCCTTTAATGTCACCTCTCCCGGGTAAAGAAGCCAGCCCTACATTCTGCTATGGGTCTTGGCTCCAGTTTCTTGGCTGCCCGCTAAAGAAATGATGATCATAAACTGCTTTCAGTCTGTGTCCTCAAAGGGACTGTGAGCTCTTTGAGTCTGGGGCTTGTATCTTGTTCAGTTTTGTCCTCATTGCCTAGAACCAGGGTATAAAGACCAGAGAGACAGAGAGAGGGAAAGGATGAGAAGAGAGAGAGAAAAGGGAAGAGAAGAGGGAGAAGGTTAGGAAACAAAGTAGAGGGAAAATAAAAGAAAATGGAAGAAGAGGAAGGAGAGGGACTAAGAGATAAGAAACAAAAGGGAGAAGAAAGAGGGAAAAAATGAGGAGGAGAGGATAAGGGACTCTGAACATGGTGTTAGAGAGGATATGAAAACAAAAAAGGACTAAAAAACAACTTCAGGGCCAGGTGGTTAGGGTGGCTGGACCCACTTAGCTGACTGTGTGGTTTAAGAACCAGACCTGGTTGCTTGAAAAACATAGCAGGTGTATGTGCATATGTGTCCAAAATCTGCATACTATACTTCATCATTGTCCACAATCTCAAAAGGAGGGGGGTTGCTTTCTCTTTCTTTCCCTCTCTCAGTTTCTGTCTCTCTCTGGTGAGTGCATGTGCTGTACAGCAAATGAAAACAAGCAAAACAACTTCAGTTCTAAAATTTCTTAAACCAAGCTTGGTGGTGGCACACTCAGAAAATACAACATTCTATGAGGCAGTGCCACATGAGAAGGTTGCCAGTTCTCAGCTGGAAGCCCCCTCTGAGTGAGCAGAGCATATGTGTGCCCTTGATCCAAGCTGGCTGAGGCTGTAGTTAGATCACAGCATCGGAGCCCTGTTGGGGTGCTGTCTCCCACTCCCTTTCTCTCTCTCTCTCTCTCTCTCTCTCAGTATAAGTAAATTAACAACAATAAAAAATGTCTACATCTCCAGCAATGTGCTAATTCCTGTCTTTGAGCAAACCAGCAGAACTAAGGAGGGCTGTCACTAGGAAAGCCATGGGATCCTGTGGCTAGATAGATCCTGAGATCCGAGATTACCACCAGAGCAGCACTTCTTCCAGCTCAGGAACAGGAACAAGAACTGTGAGCCTGTTACTGCAAGACAGAAGCGATAATGATGCAGGAAACACAGCTGTCCATTTAGTGAGCAAGCTAGACACTACCCATACTTGGTTAATTTCTGCAACTTATCTGAGGGTTCAGGCAGAGAGAGTTTGTTGACATTTTCCATATCATGGTCCCATACAACTTCCATCATACCTGGAAACACCTTTAATCTGTATTAAAGAAAGGTCCTCATGTTCACAGAAAGACTTCAGATTCCTACCCTCAATAACTATGCAATATGTTCACACGGAAGGAGCAGAGTTGAGCTTGAACAGAATGCAATACACATTTTCAGAGTGCACTTTAGAGGTGAGGCATTATGCCAGGGGCTTTTCTTTTTCTTCTAAATCATCTGACTTGTCTAGCTTGTTCTCACACACGAGCAACCCCATCCAATTTAAGGATGAGAAAATGGAGACTCAGAGAACTTAAATAATTTGTCCAACATCACAGAGTTACATCCTAGCAAAGCTGGTATTTGAAATGAGGTCTATCTGCCTTCAAGGCCCATACTCTTTCCATCACAATATGCAACTGAAATAAAGAACCAAGTAGACCTTAACTAGGATATTCTTATAGATACCCAGGAGAGACAGAGATGAATGTGCTGGGGATTGGTGTCCGAGAGGTCCATAAATATTGGAACTACTCTGATTGGAGCCATCATGAGTTCACTGTTGACAACACAAGACATGCTATGAAAACTAGTATTCTGTGTAAGATAATGGAACTCAACACATGGAAATTTAGGAGTAAAACTGATCTTAAACATGAGGGACTCCTGAGATGTTCTCACCATTCTTTTTTCCTTTCCCCCTCCCTTTCTTCCTTCTTCCTCTTCCTCCATCTCCCTTCTCTACATCCCTTGGTCCTCACTCCGTTGGTTGCATTCCCTCCTACTGCTAACTTCCTCTGTTTATCTGGACAGAGAGAAGCAGAAGTGGCTACTGAAAACTCCAGACTTATCTTAGGCCAAACTTGAAATGGCAGAAGACAGAAGCATGTTTATTCTTTTCATGTCAATAGATGATCTCTTCTGGAATTATATCAATTTAACTTTAGGATCATAGGTTCATCCCACATATTGATATCTATGAATAGGTGGCCCAATCTCATGTCTTGGTGCAGTGTAAAAGTAACATCCTCGTCAAAGCCTTAGGAAATAGATAAATTCTTAATTCCCACGAAAAAAAGAAGGCTGCTATTATGGGGTTAAAAACAGACAAGAAATGACACGTATTCACAAAGATACACTTTAGACCTAATCTCATGTAAACTTCTAGATGCATGTGTCATTCTCGTCTTTGATTTCCAAACAATTCCAAAGTAGGAATTGTTCCCTGTAATCTCCTATTTTAATGTCAGCTTCTTCTAACCTATGCTACAACCTGATGTACAAACTATATAATTAGGCATGAAGGTCACTCATAGTTGATTAATGGCAGTGATGATAATGATAAAAATGACAGCAAATACCATTTACTAAGCACCTACTATGTGGGCATGAACTTGGGCTTTAAAGTCTCAGATAGACCTGGCTTCAGACCAAGACCCACCACTTGCGAACTGTGGGATCTTATCATTCAATGTCAGTTTCTTCATTTGCAGTATGGGAGGGTGGGATGCCACACTTACTGAGCCCCTATATTGTGGCCATGAATTTTAACTCTAAAGTCACAAACAGATCTGGTTTTAAACAAGACCCCCATTTGCAGGTTGTGGGGGTCTTATCACTTAACATCAATTTCCATATTTGTAATACGGGGGACGAGGTAATAATAACATCTACCTCACAGCACACTAGTAAAGTTTAATTAGGAATACACCAATAAAGTGGAGGACATCATGCTTAGCATGCATTAAATATATCAATAAATTATAGCTACTATTTTTTTATTTCTGAGCCACTGCTGTAGACATTTCATTTGATCCTCAACAACTACATAAGAGAAAAATATCACCCCAATTTCTTTTGTAGGTGAGATCCTCAACAACTAAATAAGAGGAAAGTATCAGTCCAATTTCTTTCATAGGAAGAGTTGGATAATTTGCTGGGCACTCATAGCTCATCAGAACAGTCTGAGTTTTAAAGATGCCTCTCAGACTTTAAAACCCTATTTGGTCACCAAAGTTTCTCTGTAGTTTGGGACAGCATTAGGTTATCATCTGGTAAGGAACAGAATACTTAAAGCTAGATTTATACCTGCATGCTCAAGACATTTGTGCCAGAGGTGGACGATGGGTATCCTGCGGTTCTGTGTATGGCTCTGTAATGCTATTTCTGCCATAACACACCTCTGCCCTATTCCATAGTCTATAGTCTATCCATCATCTCACAGACAATCTATGGGGTAGTTTTAGAACCATTGGCAGGGCACTGCTGCTCAGGGACTCCTGGGATGCAATGAAGTTGATGTCTGGTGTGATTATGTCTCTAACATGCTGTGAGCATTTTGCGGGATGAGTGCATTGAGACTAGGGCCTTTGTCAGAAGCTTGAACCTTCCTGTCAGAGAGTAGCTTTTCAGGCTTACTCAGCTGAGGGGAACAAAGCTGTTGAAAATAATTTCTGTTTAGTGAAGTGCTGAGAATGGGCTGGGCTGCTTCTATCTTCTTTCTACTGCTGCTCCAGTTTACGTCCGATCCCAGGCTAAGTGTTCCCATCTGTGTTATTCTATTAACTGAAAAGGAAGGAATTAGCGCATGAACTTGTCACATCTTGTGACCTGTTGCACACCGAGATGGGAGGTAGTGGCAGAACAAACAACATTCTTTTTCTCAGCGCCTTTCAGACTTGCTGAGGAAAACGGGATGAGCTGCCCAACTACATAAAACACAATAACACCATCCCTAAAATGAGACTGGGCCTCTCCAGCACCTTATGGGGAATGGAAGGGAAAGGGTGGCAGGACCTCAAAGGAAACTTCCCCTTTCTGCCAAGCTCCAGATGGAAGACCTTCCCACGGAAATACTTGCTGGAGACACTTTGCTGACACAGAGTGTTGCCAAGGAAAGGGGCCTCTGGTGGGGCTGCTGTTGCCCTTTCTTACAGGGGAACACCAGGCTGACAGTGTGGCAAGGACCCTCAAAGAATATCTCTTTGTGGAAGGCCTCTAATCGAGGGCTCTGCCTGGAGAGTCTCAGGGTTAGCTCTAACCACAAGCTGGTGGTGATGGCTTGCTTCTCATACATAGATTTTTTTGATGCTAAAGGACAACACAGTGAAGGTGTCTTTGATCCATGCTTCCCTTTTTACAAGGCTTTTACAGGAATCCATGCTTAACTAAGTGTTGGATACAGATTTAGAGCAAGAATACTCTTGGGTATGAAGTGTTCAAGAAAACTGGGCTCAATCTCGAGCTTTCCTCATGGCACCGGTTTGTACCAGTTTGCCTTGGCAGAAACTCAGGAAATGAGAGAAAGACGTGGAAAAAAAAAAAAGGAAAAAAAAATTATTTTCAAATCCAACTAAATTATACCCCCCTGCAACAGGCAGAGACAAAAAACAATCACAGGCTCTCTGGGGATAGCAGGGAACAGAACCCATCTCACACATGAGTTGGTCAATTCTAAAAGAGGGCTCTCTAGGTCCCAGAGAAGCTTTGCCTGGAAGAAGGAGCACCCCTGCCAACCAGACTGCCACCAAGAGGCACTGTCTGCTTTCTACTTACTGTGTCCTGATGGGAAAAAAAAAAAGAAAAAATTTTGCTACACAAAAACAAACATTGATTCCAGGAACACCCAGTCTCTCCAGAAATAATTTCCATCAGCAAGTATTCCAATATTCTCTCTTTTTCCTTGATTTCTTCTGTTTACAATCTTATGGCCATTGTCGAGATAATTCCAGGCAGGCTCTTCTCTCCCTCACCTACCCTCCCCATCAATAAATTTGAGAATCAGTAAATCAAGGGTGAGGCCGAGGAGTCTGAATTCCAGCAAGGGTCCAACCCCCAGGACTGTGATGCAGATGGTGCATGAGCTTCATTTGGAAACACTTCGCATTGAGGATTCCATGTAACCTTCAATCCACTGATAACACCCAACTCAACTAAATCCTCTTGACTTCAGCTCAAACTCACCTGATGAAATGATACATTGGATCTTGATACTAACAATGATATAAATGAAAAAAGAAAGGAGAGTAGGCCATTCATACTTCTGTGCTCTTTCTTCTACATAGTGTCTTCAATAATAAAGAGATACCCTAGACCTTAGGAAAGCCAGAACTCCAAGAGGAAACTTTTGGAGGTTATGGGTATGTTCATGGGATAGACTAATTTTCCACAAACTCTATGAAGTTCCCTCATGAAGTGGTTTAAATTTTTTCTATCAGGGGCCAGCAGGTGATGTAGTGATTAAAGCACTGGACTCCCACATGGCCAACCATAGTTCGAGTCCTGGACCTGATGGTGGCTTGCTTTCTCTCTCTCTCTCCCTCTCCCTCTTTTTCTCCCTCTCCCTCTCTCTATCTTCCAGTCTTTTTGTCTCTCTCTAGTATCCTATAGCAAAAAAAAAAAGAAAGAAAAATACAATATTAACAATAAATAAAATAAAATAAATAATTCTTTTAAAATATATCAAAGAGGGCTGTGCGGTGGCACAGCAGTAAGATGCAACACTCTGCAAGAATGACCTATATGCGAGTGGGGGCAGCAGGTAGGTTAAGGTGCCGGACTCCCACTTGGCCAACTGGTTCAAGCCATGGACCTAGAGGCTTGAAAATCATGACAGGCATGTGTGCATATATGATCATAATCCCAAGAGGAAAATGGAGAAGGAATTGTGGCATGGTCACCACCCTAAGGGCGGAGTGATTTCTCACTTTCTCTCTCTGTCTCTTTCCAATGACTGCATGCATCCTATGGCAAAAACCTAAAAAGAAAATTAATTAAAAATTAAGTAAAATAGGGACCAGCAGAGGGCATAATGGCTATGTCATTGGACTCCCATGTAATCGACCTCGATTTGAGTCCCAGACCTGGTGGCTTAAACTCACACCGGGCGCATGGCGCACGTGCATGTGTGCCCAAGATCCCAAGAGGAGAATGGAGGAGAAGGGATTATGGTGTGGTCATCCCCCCTGAGGGTGATTTCTCGCTTTCTGTCTCTTCTATCTCTTTCTGTTTTTCTGGCGAGAGCACGTGCCCTGTAGCAAAAGCCTCTCAAAAAAAAAAAAAAATTAGGTAAAACAAAAATTGCCTAATGGCTCCTGATAGAAAATAAAAATAAAATAACACAACTCATCTGTTAAGGTTGTGTATTCAGATCCAGAGACTTTTCTAAGTATACCAGTCATGCATGTGCCCATAATTTGAGACTGGCTGAGGCTGGGGGTGGATTACAGTTTCAAAACACTTTTGGAGGTGCTTTCTCTCTCTGTGTGTTTCTCTTACTCATGGAACACATAAATTATTTTAAATAAGTACAAACAAATATAAATTCAAAGAAGATTTAAAAAGCATGCTTTCTACAAAAGACATTGGTCATTATTGGTACTATGCAAATGATCTCCAAGTATGATGGTCTAGTAGAAGTTATAGCTTTATACTACAAAAAAAAATTCTAACTGACCGTATTAAGAATATCAAATATTAGTATAATGCAGAGTTATAAATGCATTAGAACATGTAATCAACTCTACAAAATAGGTACTATTGTTGTTAATATTTTACTTGAAGTCAAACTCTAAGAGACCAGATAAGTTGTTCACAAGTATCCCTGTAGAAAGTGGTACTTCTCTGAGGTTCACCTGGCAGTCTAGCTCCAAGCATGCATTTTTTTGGGGGGGTGGAGGAGAGGTTTTTGCAATAGGGTACGTGTGCTCAACAGAAAGACAGAGAGAAGCAGAGAAACAGAAAGTGAGAAATCATCTCCCAGGGGGGATGACCACGCCGCAATCCTTTCTCCTCCCTTCTCCTCTCATGATCTTGGGCACACACGCACATGCACATGCACTCAGCATGAGTTTAAGCCACCGGGTCCGGGACTTGAACCATAGTCAGGTACATGGGAGTTCAGCGACATAGCCATTATGCCAACTGTGGTCCCCAAGCATGCATTCTTTAAATGCTATTGCAGTTCTCTGGAGGAACTAGTAGGAGAGCAACGAAACTGTGACAAGAAGGGAAAATAATGACCCTTATTTCTTACGTTGTAGTTTTCTTTGTTTTTTGGTCCCAATATGGCCATGAACTGATTTCCAGCTCTCTTTGCTAAGCTCCACAGATCCACATTCAATTTCCACTGCTCATCTGTACCCACGGGGCCAAAAGCACCACGAAGTTAACGTATTCCAATCTAGACTTATTATCTAGCCCCAAACTTTGTCTTTCCTCCTAGAGTTCCTGGACAAACATAAAACCTTGCTCTCTCCGTGAAAAGAAAAAAAAAGAGAGCCATCTAGTGACATGATGGTTAAGGTGGCTGGTCCCACATGACTGTGTGGTTTGAATCCTGGACTGAGTGACTTGAAAAGCATGCTGGGTGATTGTGCATGCATGCCTATAAATTCAACAAGAGAATGGAGAAGGGATTATGGCATGGCCATCATCTTTGGCAGTGGGGAGAGAGTGATTTCTTACCTTCCCTCTCTCTGTCTCTGTCTCTGTCTCTCTCTGGTGAGTGCATGCATCCTATAACAAAACAAAAAAAGGTTAAAATAAAAAAGAAAAATAGAGTCTGCCATTGGTAGCTTTTCTTCAATCTAAAAATAATGACCCTACCTCAAATGTAAATTTCTTACTTACAATTGAAGTAAAATACTGACCGATATATTTACTCATTTCAGGTCTTATTCGCTTGATAGAATGTAAGCACATAGAATATTTCATACAATATTCTAATACTATTCTAGAATAAAAGCTCTTTGGGAATAAGGACTTAAGTCTCATTTATCACAATAAACTACAGTTCTTGGTATATAATGCCTCTGTCTATATAATTGTCTTTAATAATTATTGTTAGATCAACAAATGAATTCCTGCTTCCATTCTAATTTCCTCTACATTGGATTTCCTACCTAATACAGAGGTAAACAAAGCAACTTACCTTTAAGAAGTTTTCAGTTTAGAGAAGCCAGTGTGAGCTTTTAAAATTTTAGGTCAAGTTTCTTCTTCTTTTAGGTCAACTTCTCTTATGACCTTCCATTGTATGTGAGAGTCACATCTGCACTCCTTCCTGGCCCTCAAGAAGCTCCTGATCTTCCCTGTGTCTCCTACCTCATGCCAGCTTTCCCATTGTTGAATATTTACAAGCTATGCTTTGAATAGATATTCACCTGTCCAGATCCTTTGGTCATTCATTTTTCAGCCTTTGTGGCAACTCTTTAGGAAAATCCTTTCCTGATAATCCAACTAAGGTCGTCCTTTACAATGTCATAGCACCCCTTGTTAATTCCTTGCATAATAATCACAGCTATCTATTCGGTCGTCAGGAAGTCAAGATGCATTTTTACACAGAAAAAACATGGAAAAATACGTCAGGACTTTCCCAGCAACCCAATAATATGTTCTTGCTTACTTAGTTTATCATCTATCTCCCTTACTATAATGGAATGTAAGTTATAAGAAAAAGAAATGTCACTTTTGACTTGTTTACCATTGCATTCCATCACCAGTAAAAAATCAGGTGCATTGTTGATGGTCAGTAATAAAAGATGAAGAACTGGGGCCATCTAAGGTGGGGCAGGCTGTAGGGTTGCTGCTGCACAAGACTGGGGGACACCATGTGGGAAGGCTCCAGGTTTGTGTCCCAGGTCTATCTCAATATGCCAAGCCATCTGTGATCCTGGCTGGTTGCAGGTCTTGGTGGGGGAAGAATCACAACCTGAAGATCCTGTCAAGGGTACCTGTCTCTCTCTTTCTCTGTGTGTGTGTGCATGTGTGTGTGCATGTGTGTGTGTGTGTGTGTATAAATAAATAAAGAGATGAAGAACTAATTTTTTTTTTAAGTTTACTTGTTTCTTTTTTAGAGAGAGATTTTTGCTATAAGGCACATGCACTCGCCAGAGAGAGACAGAAAGAGAAATCACCCCCTGGGGGGATGGCCATGTTGCAATCCCTTCTCCATTCTCTTGGGCTCTTGGGCACACACGCACATTCAGCATGAGTTTTAAGCTGCCAGATCCAGGACTCAAACAGCGGTCAACTATGTGGGAGTCCAACAACATAACCATTGCACCATCTGCAGGTCCCAAGTTTGCTTATTTCTTTCATGAAAGAAAGAGATAAGAAAAGAAAGAGGCCCCACAATCCTTAACAGTGTCTTCATCCTGTGACCATCGTCGGTCTCAACTAGCCCCGATCATGGGTGCACCCAGCATGCTCAGGGAGTTCCCAGGGAGTAAACCCATGGTCTTTCCCCTGTGAGTCCAGTTTCATTACCACAGCACCAGCAAAGAACTGAATTATTAAATAAATGACCTTTACCAACGGTTCTGGATGTAGTCATACATTCTCTTCTAATTTCAAAGCAGGCTAAAGGAGTTAGTTTTGTTGGTTTGCTTTTCATTTTCAGAATTTATTGATGTTTCCCATTCTATCCATTATTTTATGGCTTTATTGCATTATGTTTTGAGCTGTTTGTCAAACTACTGCTTATGCTCCTCAAAAATTAAAGAAACAATTTTTCCATAAAGACTGGGTAAATAAACTGTATTATTTTTACAAAACAGGGAACTCCATTGCCATTAAAATGCTACTGTATGCCTTTATTTATTGACATGAAAAGATTATCATGTTATTTATTTTTAAACTTTTTAATAAAATATTATTAATCACCTTACCAAAATTGTGTGTATGTGTTCTAAGTGAGATCTTTAGCAAAGTATTAGTGTTTTCTCTAGGTTGCAGGATTTTAGGAAGTTTTAAAAATTTAAAAACATTACTTGTAATGTTTTGCAGATTAATATATTGCAACTATTACATAATATTTCACACCCTGGGAGGCAATTTTTATAAACTCTTTTATTAAAAAAATACAATAAAAGTAAAAATCTCTCTCTAAAACAAAATGTTTGGGGGTTAGCAGGTGGCATGATGGTTTAGGCACAAGATTCCCACATGGCTGACAACAGTTCAAGTCCCAGACCTGGTCCTGGACCTGGCGGCTTGCTCTCTCACTTTCCCTTTCTCTCTCTCTCTCTTTCTCTCTCTCTCTCACTCTCTCTGGTCAAACTAAATGATAATGATGATGATGATGAATAAAATTAAATAATTCTTTAAAATTTTTTGAAATACATTGTCTCTTTATCAGCAGTCCCATGTCACTTGTTGGCTCAGATTTCTAATTTTTACTCTTGATAATAAATGTTGAGGTGACATAATTCTGTAAGTACTGTCTAAGCAATAGTGAATAAGTTTAATTCATTAAAGTTAATTTTTTTTGAGGTATGTTGGATCCTTGGGAAAACTAAACTGTATTTTTGTGTGTAGGAATTTTCTTATTCCTTATACCATTTGAAGATTAACCTGCAATAATATATCTCATGGTGAAAGAACCAATTATGACATCTTCTTTCTGTTTAACAGCTTAGTTCATAGCTTAGAGGTACACAGGTATCTTTTTAATAAGTAAAAAAATCCCTTTTTTGACACAAAATGTATTTGATTTTTCTGCCTGGTAATTAGTTGCTATCAATGTGTAAATATGTAAAATGTATTAAATTGGCTTATATTAATATTTTTATCAACATCTCTCTTTAATATTTCTATTAAATTTATTATGGACTTTAAAAAGAGAGTTCTGTGATTGAGCAATAAAATTTAGAGTTCTAATTGGAAAAAAATACAACAAAAGTAAAACAAACAAACAAACAAACAAACAAAAAAACAAGTGAACAAAGAAAATTACTAAAAATGTGATTTATCATACCCAAAGCTTTTCATGGATTCCTAATACCCATAGCATCACCCATCACACTCTCTGTGATCTGAAAACTCTCCTTCACAATACCATCTTTTCCTTCAGGCTTACTCTCTAATGCTGCCCCAATCAGAACCCTCTGACACCTTTGTGTTAACCTGGCCAATGAGTAGTTCTGAAGCCCTACTTCTCTCTTCACTCTTCTGTCTGGTCATCTACTCATTCATATCCTTGCCCCTTACAGCTGCAGGCTCTTATAATTAAAATGTGATTAATAATTCTAGAAAACATTCTTGTGCTTGGGACCAGCAGATGGCATAATGGGTACATTGCTAGACTCCCATGTAGTCAACTGTGGTACGAGTCCTGGACCAGGTGGCTTAAACTCACTCCAGGTATGTGTACATTCATACCCAAAATACCAAGAGGAGAATGGAGGAAAAGGGATTGTGGTGTGACCCCCCCCCCAAGAGGGTGATTTCTCACTTCTGTCTCCGTCTCTCTCTGTCTCTCCAGGAAATGCACATGCCCTATGGCAAAAAATCTTTCTAAAAATTTTTTGTACTTACTTATCCTTCATGACAGTCCACAGATTCTGGCATTACCTCTATGTAACAGTGTGGAATGTCTGAGTTTTCCATTCTCACCCAGCTTGTCACTGGTAGCAATAGTATTTAAATCTAGACTGTTCAGCTCAGTTCTTTGCTCTAAACCACTAACTCTGCTGTGTCTCACCTGTCATAGTGCAAGGTACTTTTGCGGGCCCTTATTTAGGTTTATGGAATGGCCATGTACCAAGGCATAAATCATCTTACTGGGTTGAAACTTCATTCTAAATACAGGAACAAACCTCAATAGTTATATATCCACGCCTTTAAGTTATTTGTCTTGTACTGTCATTATTGTAGTGTCCTCTGGAGCAAAACCTTTTTATTTTTTTAAGAGGTTTTTGCCTTAGGGCACGTGCTCTCACCAGAGAGACAGAGACAGTGAGAAGGAAAGTGAGAAATCGCCCTTCAGGGAGGGACGACTATGCTGCAATCCCTTCTCCTCCATTCTCCTCCTGGGATCTTAAGCACACATGCACACTCTCCCAGCCTGATTGTCAAGCCAGTGGAACTGGGACTTGAATCACAGTCGCACACATGGGAGTCTAGCTATGTAACTGCTATACCATCAGCTGGCCCCTGAGCAAAACCATTTGAAGATGAATCTTAATAATATGTCTCATGGTGAAAGGCACCAATCATAGCATCTTGTTTCTATATAACCCTTCAGTTCATACCTTAGAGGTACACAAAAGTATGGTCTATTACCACAGAATTAAAAATAAAATTAGATAATCAGGAACACATGATGCTGCTCATTCAGCAGACTGGTGGAGCTCTGGACTCTAACTGCGTGAGATCAAATTCTCACTTCATTTCTTACTTACAATGAGCCTTCCCCAAAAGTTTTATTTTTTTAATTTCTATGTCTCTATGGCCTATAAAATAAGGATTCTAATAGCATCATTTCCACAATGTTGTTTCAAAGTTGTGATGAAATAACATAGCCAAAATCCTTAGAAATGATCTGGAACAAAATAAGTGCTCAATTAGGCATCAAATAGAAAATATCTACTGTTATCACTATTTTCCATTCCAGGCACCATATTACATTTGGAGTAGAAGTCAGGAAAGGCACTAAAAGTTGAAGCCTTCCCAGTCTAATACTTAACAGGAGGTGATAAGGAAAATGAACTTTCCTTACCTAGTTACACTGAGTGTCTCACAAGACTAACATTTTACTTACTAACATTTGCCCCTTCTTAGACTATGTCTCCATAGTTTTACCCCAACAAGATTACAGCCTCCATTTAAAAAAAATATTTTCCCCATTCACCCCTTCTCTAGTTCTAGCTGAGCTACCCCCTTTTGGAACAATCAAGAGGAAGCTGGCAATACTCCAACAGGGTCCTAGAGTGGGAGCCTAAACTGTGCACATCCTGAATATTCAGATATGTCCGGGAAGGCCTGGAGGGTCAGCCAGGCAGGCAGGATTTGAGCCAAGGATCCTCATGGGTGGGATTCCAACCTATGATTCTCTCCCCTATCTGGCCCTTAGCCCTATTAGAGCAATTCTACTACTCTGCTTCAGGTTTAAACTTGCCTGTTGGTTCTTTACTAAATGCCAAATTCACTGAGGTTTTTATGGATGTCTACTTTGTTAGTGTAGACAATAATTAGTGTAGTGTAGTTGTGTTCATCCAACACCCAGAAGAGGTCCTGATCATAGAATACAAACGAAAAATATGTGTGAAATAAATGTGTCAGTAAGTGGATGAATGAATAACAGAAAGATATGTTTGATCTGAAAAAAGTGAGTTAATTTATAAAGGAGAGGGTGTTTTGAATAAAACAAGATTGCTGAATTATCCAAATGACATTTTAGCCACCCCTGCCCCCCTGAAAAAAAATGGGAAGAAATTCCCATGAATCTGTATAATTCAGAATAACACTACAATCTCTGCTTCAGGTCTATTCTCCAATAACATACTTGATTGTTTGGGGTAAGTTTTCTCATTAGCTGCATGAACACCTGAGAACACCAAAGAACATGTTCTGAAAGCCATTACAGAGGCAAAAATCCCTGAAATGACCTGGGATCACATGTAACTAGAGATTTATTGAGTCAGAGTCCATGCAGAGGATCACTAGAGAAAGGAGGAGATGTTTCCTGTGATGAAAAAGAATTGTAGAAACTGATGCTATTCTATCTATTTGCTCTGTGACATTTGGGCATAAGACTCAGTTTACTCATCAGTGAAGTGGAAAGTTACATAGTATCCACCTTGAAGTTGTTGAAAGATAAAATTATATATTCAAAGTCTTCTGGAGCATTGCCAATGTGTGATAATTACGATAGGCATGATGATAATGAAGATGATGATAAATCTGGTCAGAAATGCTCCACTCTGATCAAAGTAGGAAAGTCTTAAGATGAATTATCCTAATTCTGGCAGGTGGTAATGAACCAGAGAAGGGTGGTTCAGTGATTCTTATAACCTTAGGATATTTTAAGATTATCGTGTTCAGGAGAAAAAACAAGCATTGCATTTGAAGGGCTTACCTAAATGTACTTAGCAAGTGCCTTTCAGGATCTGGAGCTACTATTCTTGGCATCGGAGCCCATCCATCATGTCTCAGCAATGCAAAGGCCACCAGCAGGATGCTGGTGCATGCAATGTGTACCCTCCTGTGTTACTTCTAATGTAGCTATGTGACTGAATATCTCCAAAATTCTGCAAGGGTTAGGTCCTGAAAAGATGTTCTTTAGAATAAAGAATCAAAGTGCAGTTTTCCTAGATCTTTCTGTGAGGAATATTAAATATTCTCAAGATTTGACTAATGAGATGGGACCCTACAGAGTTCATGATATCTCAAGAGCTTGACCTTATTCCTAGAGTATAAGATCTTTCTAGAAAAGGCTGAATGCTTGCATTTGAGAGCACATCTATAAAGCTGAATCTAGAAGGTTACCAGGGATGTGTGACTGTATGTTAGTGCAAGAAAGAAATAATTTCATATCCTGTGGAAATCATATCCTCAAACAAATGGGGTTGGTCTTGGGGGGAGTTCAGTGCAATTCAGAGGGGAAGAAAATATCCAAAACTAGCTGGCTAGATGAGTAATCATTTTCTAGGTATAGTGTATATATTTGGTATATTCATATCATGTTAATAAAGTTTCATGTATCCTTGTTTATTTTTGTCTGTTTGATGTGTCTAGTTGAGAACAGTGTAGTTGAGAGCAGTGTGTATATAAATATCCCAAGCAAGAACTCTTCTTTGCATTTTTAAAAGATTAATTTACATATCTATTGAATCTTCTGTTATTGAGAATAGCAAAGTATATTATCGTTCCTTGTCCACAATGGAATATACCTTCAAATAAATTAACATTTGTCCTGGTTGTATTTTTTTTAACCAGAATTCTCCTTTATCTGATATTAACACTGACACATCTGTTGTTCACAATTGCATTTTCCTAATGCGCATCTACCAGATATTTTATCCTTAAACTTCCTGAGATACTTTTAAAAAATTGTATCTTCTACGAGCCGTAGATGTAATTTTTGTTTTTCAGCTGAACTGATGGTTCCAAAATATTAAAAGGTGGATTACAATGTGCATTTATTGTCCTAAGAGATACATGAGCATTTTCTTCTATGATCTTATTTATGTTTTTCGAGTTTTATGCTTTTCTACCATTTCCCCTATTTCCTGTTTCTTGCTAGGTGAACTCTGCTTTGATTTTTTAAATCTTCTACAGTAATTTGGGAGGAATCATCCTGTTTTTATTTCTACTAAATTTTACAAAATAACATACTTGATCCAGTATTTCTTTAATTATCAAGGTCAAGAAGAAACAATAGCTTTTGACTCTGTCCTATTTTAGTTAACAGATTTAGCACATTTTATTATTTTTTTACTTCTTCCACTTCCCAGCATTTCATAGTACAATATGTAGTTTGGGGCCACTGTTATTATTTCCCATAATATTTTACATTTGGGGTTATATTGACTTTTTTTTTTTAAGTTTACCTAGAAGGATTCTTTTTTTCCTATAGAGCACGTGTGCTCATCGGACAAGGGGATGAGGAGAGTGAGAAGTCATTCCATAGGAGGTATGATCACACCATAATCCCTTCTTTTCCATTCTAGTCTCAGGATTTGGGGTACACAGAATACACATGCCAGGCATGTTTCTCATGCCACCAGATTCGGGGACTCAAACTATGTGGTCAGCCACGTGGGGTGCAGCACCTTAACCACCACACCACCAGCTGACACAGGAACTTATTTTTTAATGCCAGAGGGAGGAAGAGAAATAGAGAAAGAGAAAAGGCACCCCTCATGGGGTGGGCATGCCACAGTCCATTTCCCCCCAGTTGCCCATTTTAGCAGGCCTCTAAGCATGCATACCCTGCATGTGTTTCAAGCTGCTCGAATGGGGCTTGAACCCTGGTTGACCTTGTGAGGATCTGGCGTCCTCTGCATAGCACTTAACCTCTGTGATATGGAGCTGGCACAGTTATATTTATTTAAAATTTTGGGAAATACTTTCATTTATTTTTAGAACATTCTTGACCTTGTTCTCATTCATTTTCATAATTATTGTTTAATTTTCTTTGCCATGTCTTTGCAGAGAGCTCTTCTGTGAGTTGTTCCCCTGGTGCTGCTGTCTGGGTGCTCTGTCTGGGTCCTTTTTACCCCTTACTCTCAATAGTCTCTGAGGTGCCCATATATGCTCATGAGTATGTTCATCACTGCTGTGCTTATTATTCGTTGACTCTCTTATCCTCAAGCCAGATTTCTCCCTTGAAAGCGAGAATTTGTATAGCCAGTACCCTACTTGAGTATCTCAGAGACACCCACAGAACTTCGATATAAATATTTGTGAAAATGCATACGTCTAATGTTATTTCACTGTCTCTTTAGGGCTGGGGAATGTGGTTTGGAGAGCTAACCAGTAGTGGAGACCTGTTACAGGTCTGGCACTGTTAGGGGCATGTGTACAACCACATTTCAACACTCTGGTGTAAAGACTTAGGTGCCTAATTCTTTTTTTTTTTTTTTTTTTTGCCATAGGGTATGTACACTCGCTGAAGAGAGACAAAGGGAGACCGTGAGAGGACAAGTGAGAAATCATGCCCTCAGGGGGATGATCACACCACAGTCCCTTCTCCTCCATTCTCCTCCTGGGATTTTGGATTTTGGGCATGCAGACCCATGTTCCTGGTGTGATTTTCAAGCCGGGTCTGGGAATCGAACCATGGTCAGTAATGTGGGAGTCCCATGCTTTAACCACTATGCCACCTGCTGGCCCATTAGGTGCCTAATCCTAAATGCAGGAAAACTCAGCTTCAGGAAGGTTAAACAATGTAACTAAGATTCACTTTGGGTTCTAAAACCTTTGAACTTTATATTTCCTTCACACCAAAACTTCTAATTTTCTTTACCCTTATAGCTTAATTTCCATCACCTTTGTGACTCGATTTCCTTTCTTTAAGAGGTATATCTTAGTTTTACCATTATGACTCATCCTTTTAAGTCGTTCACTCCTTGAGGTTATTTCCAGGTTTGAACCCACGTGGAGAAACCATGAAGGAGGAATGGTTTCATCTCCTACATTCTATCTGTGGTGGGAGTTGGGGCTGTCCTAGACGCCCAAATCCTTTGGCACCAAGGCCTGGATTTTAAAGTGAATGGGACTAGCCATGGGAACGGTATCCTATGGGCTTCAGCCTAGGCAATTCATTGGCATTCAGAACTGGTTTTCTCCTATTTCTTTCCATTTGTCTCAGAATAGTACAGAGATTTATGAAAAAGCACGACTGTTTGAAGTGCCATGTGGAAGTTTCTTGTTTAGTTTGAGCTCTGGTGCATTCTTCCACGGGCCCTGTTTGTCCTCAGCCAGGCTCTTTCC
>NW_006159579.1:7419387-7438974 GCF_000334495.1 Tupaia belangeri chinensis | reverse complement strand
ATGTTGGTCCTCAGCCAGGCACTTTCCCTGACACTTCAGGCCAATCTGAGATGGCAGGGCATTAAAATTATCAGGCTAACAGCTCTCAAGTTTCCATGTAAATAGAATGTAAGAGTGGAACTTCACCTATACTTGGGGTGGTACAGAATGCCCACATTCCTTAAGTTCTGCTTCTGCAGACCAAGGCAAACAGATTGTCCTTTGAATGTCTCAAAGCTCTTTTTTTTTTCTTGTAATGCCAAATGCAATATTTTTTTGAAAAGACTACACCAGAAGTTTCCCAGCTGAGAAAACAGGCTTGTGAAAAATGGTTTCAGAAAATGTAATAAACCATGCAAAAGCTGTTCAGGGTGTGCTTGAAATGAACATCTGGATATGAGCTGCTAAATTACCTCCTATCCCCTCCTCCTTTTTCTCACAGCTGTTTGAAAGAGTCCTGAGGGCAGGGAAACAGGTCAATGGACCGAACTGCACCTATTCCTCCCTTCCAATCTCTTCTGTACCTATGCAAGGAATCTAGCTCACATATGTGTTCAATAAGTGGGCACAAATAGAAGAAAAAAAATCATCTCAGTTCCTGTTGACTCTCTCAGTAATACCAAAGGAAAATAAATTCTGGATTTTAAAATTTCTCAAATGAAACTTATGGTTCCAATAAAATGTTGCTTTAAACTTGACTTTTTATATATATATATATATATGAAGAACTGAACAAACCACTCATTTCTCTTCATTTCTTAAGAATGAAGGATTATTACGTCACACTTTTCCCAAAGCGAAGAAAATCCAGTTCCCAAGGCTTTGCCTTTTAACTTATAATTGAGAAACATGAATGATTCTGCTTATCCATATGTGATTTCTTATCGCATCTGTTTATTACAAACTTTTCCATAACTACTATAGTGTATACATCTAAAGAAGGCATCTACTAGTTAAGTACATTGGAGAAGAATAAGTTGACATTTAATAGATCTTCTTGAGATTATCAATGTCCACAACTAATGCAGCAAATATGTAATAATTTTCTCATATCAGAAGAATGTGTAGGCAAGTCTTTGGGGAGAAAAGATAGATGTTTGCACATAAAAAGGGAGCTGACTCTTTGACTCTGTGCTATCAGGGGCCAAAATGGCTTGATAAGGAGAGGTATGATACTTAACACAGTATGTTTTATCATTTGTTTCAAACACGTGGTTCCTTTACCAGCCTCTCAGCTTTCCTAGGCTAGAAAAGGATCCTTATTCCATATTGGTATATTTCACATACTCATTTTACATTAGAATGACCAATTGAATGACATTACTAGCTTAGATGTTCCAGTAATTTCAGAAACTCCCTAATGAATAAATTACTAAACCCTTGCAAGGAAAGTTTGAGAACAGGGAGAGGATGTCTTGAATTAGATGCACTCCAAGAATCTCCCATCTTTTGGGGTTTGAAATTCTAAACTCTCCTTCTAAATTGTTTAGAAAGAGATTCCTGTTCACAGGTTAAGATTCTATCTCAGCAATCCTTCTTCCTCATATATCCCTGCCCATGCTGTCCTCATAGACATGCCCTAGTTCTCACTAGGACCATTGTAGAAACAGTCTTTGAACTTGACCCATTCTTCAAAGCTTCATCTTTCTAACCTACCCAGCTCTTTCCAGCTAGTTTGTCTTTGTTTTGTTGAGCCTCTATTCTATGCTAAGCACTGTGCCCAGCAGAGGGGACATACTAGGGTGCAATTGAACTTCATGGGAGAGAATTCCCTGGCTTAGGATAGCCGAATAGACTTACCTGAAAAGGCAATATTTGAGGCAAATAACAATGAGCTAGATAAAGAGAGTATGAAGGAGAAGGGTATCCCAGTCTGAAATAAATCATGAACAGATCATAGAGCTGAAACAGCATGGAAGAATAGAGGTATTATAAAAAGCTGTGACTGGAGAGTAGAACACAAGAGAGAATTGTTTGATGGGAAACTGGGCTCACAGGTTGTGGTGGGGAGCCCATATAAGTCATGAAGGCATTTGAACTTTATGACAACCCAGTCCAAATGGAACACCTGAAAACCCAGACTCATCATTTATTCCTTAGATTGATGCTATTCTTTAAGCTGTTTTCTTTGCCAGATATAATCCTCTTCTGATTTCCAGCTTTTTATCATTTTCTGGTTCCTCAAAACCATCCTCTAATGTTCCCTTCTTCAAGAAGCCATTGATGATTTCCTTGAGTGGGCACACCTTCTCTCCAGAGGTGTTTGTACCTCTTAGACCACTGTTATATCCCTCCTCATATCTATGTGGGTTTGACTTCTGAGGTTCCACCCTTGGAGACTGAGCTTCATGGCAGAAATAGCTACCTCCTTGCACCTTCTTCTTCTCTCACTCAACTCAGCAATTTGCTGAACTGTGCCCAGTGATATGCTCATAATAGAATATTGAATGAGAGGAGCATGGGTCAGACATACTGGGTTAGAATCTTGACACTACCATCTGCTCAGTGTGGAAGTTTAGGCAAATTGTTTAATCTCTTTGAATGTCATTTTGTTCAACTGTAAAAGGAGGATTATTGGTAATATCTACCCAATAGGACTTGCACGGATATTAAATATAATACTAGGACCAGACATTACAGCAGTAAAATGCGACACTCTCTGAGATAATCTCACATGAAAAGGTTCCACATTCAAATCTAATGTACCAGGCTCATGTTTGCTCATTATATGGGCTGGCTGAAGGTTGGGGTTGGACCGTGGTGTATGGATTCTGTTGAGGATGTACTCTCTCTATCATCCATGGAAGAAATGAACACATAAACTTTGGGAAAAAAAGAAAAATAATAATAATACTTGTGAATAACTTAGACACGTGCTCAAAAATGCTGGCTGCTGTTATAAAATCCTGAGGGAGGGTTAGAGTGTCTATCACTGAATTGTCAAGCTAGCTGAGGCAAAATCTTCAGGGATTTTGTACATCTTATGGCTGACTCTAGAGTCTTTACCCTCAACCATCAATTTGGAAAATAAAATTAAACATAAAAAGGATGAGCATAGTTTTTTGTTTTTGCATATCATATACACCCATGTAAAAGTTAAGGGAGAAATAAGTCATGTGAAATCCCTGAGTCACATCAAGGTAAAGGCTGTTTGAGGAATGGTGAAAACATGCCTCCCATGCCTCCCACTGAAACCTCATGCTGCTTCCTGGTCCATATGCCCTCTCAACACCTGAACCTGGATTTTCCTCTGTGCTTGTTTTCCCCCCATCTGATTGTACCCAGGCAGTCTCTTTTTTATTTATTTATTTTTTTTTTGTGAATAACTAAGATGACCATACTGGTTATGTAATGGTCGCAACTCGGTCATTTTTGAAAGAGAAAAGGTGCAGGTATACAGTGTACAGTCAGTGTCAACCCAAGCTGTGTGGTTATCTAAGTTAGAACAAGCAATCTTTGCTGGCTGGGGTCTGACGGCTTTCAGTACATGTCAAAGGTTCTTCCAGATCCCAGACAGAGAGGAGTAAAGGCTCTTTCTGATCCAATTTGCTTTTAATCTTATCAGAACGTTTTCAACTCAGTGTTGCACAGACGTTTCCTGGAAGGCCATGTCAATATATTGTGAAACATCTGGATCTTCGGGTATCAGGATGTTAGAATATAGCGAGCAATTTTTATCCCAAATCTTTAGAGTTATGTAGATAAACCGATTGGTTTCGATTCAGGGAACTTAAATGCCAGTTTCAATTAGCCAGGCTTCTTTAATATATTCTTTTTCTAACATAGTAGGCAACTTCGATAAATTATTATTTATAGAGTACTTATTAAAATGCTGCAGGGAAATCATTCCTGGAAACATCTCACTGTGTAACTGTAAATGATCAAGCCCTCGCTTACTGATTGAGTGTTTGAGGACTTAAGTCAGATCACAGGATCACAGCAACTCATACCTGACGGAGACCTCAGGCAGCATGCAGGCCAGCTCCCTGTTCCATCTCTGAACCCCTTCAATGACATCTCTGCTATGCAGGTATTAGAAAATATCTGATGTGCCAGTGATCAAGGGACTTATTTCCAAAGTACCTTTTCTTTTGATGGATGGCTTTGCAGATAAAAAACTGGCTCTTGGTTTTAAATGTAAACCTGTGTTTTCCAAACTTGCATGCATTAAGCCCCATTCTATAATATGGATTCCATTCTCTGAAAAAGTAATCTCTTTTAGCCCTTTACTATTCTCACCTCCTGCAAGATGGTAAAGACCTGAATTATCTGAGTAGGTAAGAAAAATGTATGACCCATCAAATAACAAGCAGAGGAGAGCAAAGTAGCCTATCCTATGAAATAAGACAAGGGACTTGAGTTTGAGTCCTGGCACCACCTCTAACATGACAAGGCATTTAACCTTTCAGAACCTTCTCACCTGTACAATAGCGAAGGTTGCTGCTCTCAATTTGGGGGCATTACTGAAAGCTTATAGAAGGTGTGTGTGTAGAGTATTTAGAACAGGGTCCCAGCACACAGCAAACACTCCATAACTATTACATAGATCCCCTGCAAACAGAATCTGGAATGTGTCCTGTTATTGCAAGATCAGGGGTCTATGGAGCTAGGGGTTTTCCTGTGCACTGTGTAGCCCTAAACTGTAGCATCCTGAAAACACTTTGTCAAGAATTCCTTGTCCTTCTGTTTGAATATCTGACTTACTTTCTACAGGGAATAAATTCTGATAATTAAGACTCGGAGCCTAGGGAATTGTACTCAACTCTGTATATACATTAAATTCACTAAACAGATTTTAATGGCAATGAAATAAGAATTTTCAAAAGTTCACAAAAAGATATTTTCTGAAATATGCCAGGAAATTCTAACGTGCAACTGGGTTAGGAACAACTGATTGAAAGTCAGGTTTTATGGGAGAGAATCTGGGCTTCCTCAGTTATCAGCTGCACAATTTTTGGGCAGGTTCCCTGATCTCCTCAGGCTTCAGATTCCACAACTGAAAAATGGGTATAAAAATGCAAAATTTCTTTTTTACAGCATTGTTATGATATTTAAATAAAATGAAACATGTCAACAATAGGGTACATAATAGGTGTTAGTTCTGGATACTTTAGTAGAAAATTTCCATCCTGATCTCATCTCCATCTATCATCATTGTGTCAACCTGTTGGCTAATGTCAGGAGGTGCTGAGTGCTGAGTGCTGTCTCAATTATAGGTACAACCTGAGGTCCTTGACCTATCCTGAGACCCTTACCTAATCTGGGTTCTTTTAAGGCTGATGGTAGCCCAGCTTGCTGTTTTGAGAACTAAGAAAGTTTTGTATTAATAGATCATGAGAGTAGCCATAGGGCCCTAAAGGTAGAGCATTTAGGAAGGATTAAAAAAAAACAACTTTCCAAGTTGGGTCATGACTTATACAAGGGATCTTCTGGCCTGGATCTGTTACTTAAGGATCTGTTCCAGGATCATAGTGGTGCTCTATAAAATTGTGGCTCAGATCCCCAGCATTGGTGTCACCTGTTAACTTATTAGAACTACAGAATCACTAGTGTTACCTCAGACCAACCAAGACAGAAAGTGAAAGATCCCCAAGTGATCAATTTGCACAATAAATTTGGGAAGCATTGCTCTTTGTTGTTATTAAGAGAAACTCAGGGACCAGCAGTTAGCATAATGGCTATGTCACCGGACTCCCATGTAGTCAACTGCGGTTCAAGTCCTGGAGCCAATGGCTTAAACTCACACCAGGCGTGTTTGCATGCATGCCCAAGATCCTGAGAGGAGAATGGAGGAGAAGGGATTGCGGCGTGGCCATATCCTCTGGGGGTGATTTCTCACTTTCTATCTCTCTGTCCCTCTCTGTCTTTCTGGAAAGCACACGTGCCCTGTAGCAAAAACCTCTCCAAAAAGAAAATAAAAAAGAAGAGAAACTCAGACCCCATTGTTTGTGAAACTTTCCAGAAGTAAACTTTAGCCTGCCACCTACTCACTTGGTTAATGTTTAGAAAATGCTCTTAAGCATCCCCTTGAGTGAAGGCCCTCTAAATTATCAACTTCTCTCTACCTCTCCCCCATCCTCTATCATTGGCTTGACTTTTATAAAGTGCTTCTTTGAGTAATTTTATGCTTAGGTTTCTTCCTGGTGCCTGGCCCATGGTAGCACATAGTATCTAATATTTGGTCTAAAGGGGTGTCTCAGGATTCAAGTCTAAGAAAGAAAGTGAGCTGTTGACCAGTTCAGTTCTCACACTGGGTGATATTTCTTCCCATTGACTTTCAACTCAGGGGCCTAAAATCTTTAAGGGGTTAAGGACTATTGAGTCTGAATTTAGATAGAAACAAAGAAAACTCTGGTCTTGTTTCATTGAACAGAACCCCCTTGAAGCTAAGTCATAGTTTCCCTCAATATCATTTGACTTTATATTGTCATTACATACACAATGAAATCTTTGATTTTGCTGTGTTGCAAGTATCTAGAGAAAAGATGGAGGGATATCAGTGAATTAGTTCCCTGGGGTGAGTACGAGGGCACAAGAGACAGTTGTTTTCCTTGAGCACACATGCACATACTCATGCACACACACAGGAATTGAGCATCTATCATTTTGTTTAACAATGTAGATCCAAAGGAGAACAAAAGTGGGTTCTGCCCCATCTCTCACCTCTTCCCTTAAGAAGGTTACAACTCCAGGGGGAAACAGATATTGATCAAATAACTACAAAAATATATTACATCACAGAGGTGATAAACACTTCAAAAGACAGGTAGAAATATTTCGAGAACATACACAAGGAGACTTCAAAAACTTTGTGGAAAATGGAATTAAAGTATGTTTATTTTGATGCAAAAAAAATTGAAATCTGTGCATAGTTTTTAAATAATGACCATTTTCGATGAACTTTTGAGCTCCCTCACAAAAAAGGAGATAGGACCCATTTGAAAGTTTCCTTGGAGAAGCAACAAAACTAAAGAGTGGCTGGGTTAACCAGACCAAGATTGGTGTGACTAGGAAGGGAGGCCCAGTTGGCACTAAAGTCCTGTGACAGGGGAATCGATGCCCTTTGAGGAACTGAAACAAGTCTGGAATAAGTAGAGTCCAGAGAGGGAGAAGGGAGAGGGTGACTGACAAGCTGAGGCTGGAGTGATGGTGGGAGTATTTCAGTTCCTGCACAAGAGGTCTCTCTGCCATGTGGAAACAGATTGGAGAGGGCAAAATAGGATGTGAGGAACAGACCAGTTAGGGATGCATGGCAGTCTCCCAAAATAGAAAACATCGTGCATAGACTGTGAAGATGACAAGGGAATGAAGAGAAGTGAGAAGTTCCAGGACATGTTTCAGCAGTTAAATTGCAAGAACTCTCAGATTAACCAGGTGAGCAGGAATAGAAGAGAGGGAGGTGTTAAGGACAACAAATAGTTTCCAAAACCACCTGAATATTGTGCTCTTGAGTGAAGCAGGGAGATCTGGATGGAGACCAGGTTAAGAGGTCAGGGTGTTCATGAGTTAGGTTCTAGACATTTTCAGTTGGAGGCCTTTGCTAACCTCCCAAAGATACGCAGGTCTAGAGTTTGGATGAGAATTCTAAGTTCTTAGGAGATATTTTATAACAATAACTTTAAAAGTAAAAATGACCAAAGTTACTATGTGTTGAATATTTCATTCATGCCAAGGCTAAGACCCTATTGCCTAACTTTATCTGCACAGGATTCTGTGCGAAAAGACTGCTCATCTCCATGTAATAGATGAAGAGCAGGCCCAGAGAGTGTCCCATCTAAGCTCTTAACCACTGTGTCACACTGCCCCCTGCTGAGCACCTACTAAGTGTTATGCTCTTTTAAAACCTTGCTTAAGATACTCCCATAATGTAGGTTCATGGAACTGTGTGCCTTTCATAGCAAAAAGAAGTCATGAGGAAGAGATTTCTGCCATTTGTTAATACCCAGCCATGTGTCTGCTACCCACATCCCACTGGGGTTCACATGCGCAAGTTCGTAGGCATACTTTGTACACAAGGACATGTGCAGAACTTTCTCACTAGTCCTCCCTCTTCACTGTTTTCAGTCATGGCAAAATGATTTTTTCTTCTGCACCTTAGTCTCTGGTTTCCCACGGGCAGGTGGATTAAGCCAGAAGGATTTCACCACATATCCAGCAGGCAGCACATAGCAGCCATAGGCAATGTCAGAGTCTCTGAAACACAGAAAAAGGGAGCCCAACACTATTCTCCTTTTGTAAGGTAAACAAAGGGTCTTATTTACTGTAAGCAATTTCCCCCATTTACCCATCTGGACAATGACAAGAATGACACTTCTAAAACTAGCTAGGAGGCAGACATAGACTTACCACAGTAGGTGAGAGAAAGAACATTTATCCAAAATGATCCCTTGACACACATTCTATTTTTACCCAGACACTGAACATAAATGTGAAGAATTTTACTGATCTCATTACTTAGAAGAATTTGTGATTCGAAACTGGAAAATTTGGCATAGTTTACATGAAATGAAATACACAAATTGGTACTGAAAATTCGAGCCTCTCTTAAACCCTGTTTCTTTTCATTTTAGTTAACATAGCACTCTAGGAAGACTAACAAATGATGCCTCTATGTGAGTATGTATGTGTGTATACAGAAAAATAAACACATTTTTAATGATCCATTTCAGATTGAACTAAAATCCAGGTATATCCATAGTCACGGGTGTTTGTACTATTCGAAATAATAGAAATGTCCTAACTGAAAGTTCCTGAATATGGGATTGTGTGGATGATGACAGTCACTATCATCGTGAAATGAGAAGTCTCAAGTATTTGAGTCTGTTTCTGTCTCTCTGCTTTATTCCTCAGGTGCTTAGTAGAGGTTCTAAAACTTCTCTTCCTTGTAGACCATCATAATTTCCATATATTTTAATTTTCCTTAAATGTATATCCCAATACATAAAAGAAATGATATTTGGATTACCTGCTGTTGAACAATTCAGAACAATACCATCTTTGGGTAGATAATCAATGCTATGTATCATCCTTAAGAACTCTCTGAGATTATTGGTCTTTAACAAACAAAAAGGAATATACAAATCCCAGCCCTAAAGACAACACATTGTTTCAAATATACATTTTCTAGAAATATTATGAGGACTTATTTCTTAGTCAACGAGTAAAATGTGCTCATTCTAAATGATTTTACTATCAGAGGAGAATAGGATATGGTCCCAGTGGAAAGGGGGTGGGAAGATAACTGCTCCTTGTTTATTCTACAGTTGCCCTCATGGCATGCTAAGGTTCAGTATCACTTAAGCAGAAACACACATGCATACACACACACACACACACACACACACATATATATATGTAATTGACCACACATTGATATGAATACAATGATGATGATGACACCAAATCTAGGTTAAATTCAACTCAGAGGAGCATCAGCAAGTGGCCTGGTGGCTAAGACACTGGACATTCACATGGCTGACTGCGGTTCGAGTACCAGACCCAGCAATGTCAACTCATGCCAGGTGTGTGTGTGTGTGTGTGTGTGCCCAAAATCCCAAGAAGATAATAAAGGAGAAGAAATTGCGACCATCCTCCCCCTGGGGGGGGGGTGATTTCTCACTTTCCTTCTCTTTCTCTCTATCTCTCTCTCTCTCTCCTCTCTCTCTCTCTCTCTTCAGTGAGTGCATATACCCTATGGGAAAAAAAAAATCAACCCCAAGGTTCTATATTTCTACCAACTTTTTGACTTGTGCCCTTTGAAACCATTGATCTCTATCACTGACTTTGCACTCTCTCTACAATGACTCTTTTCCAGGACATCATCTACTCAGTTTTCTTTTTCTTTTCTTTTCTTTCTTTCTTTTCTTTTCTTTTCTTTTTTTTTTTTTTTTGAGAGGTTTTTGCTATAGGGTGCGTGCGCTCACCAGACAGCAGACAGAGAGAGACATAGAGACAGAAAGCGAGAAATCACCCCCCAGGGGGGATGGTCACACCGCAATCCCTTTTCCTCCATTCTCCTCTCAGGATCTTGGGCACGCATGCACACGTGCCCGGCGTGAGTTCTAAGCCACTGGGTCCGGGACGCAAACCACGGTTGACTACGTGGGAGTCCAGCGACATAGCCATTATGCTAACTGCTGGTTCCCTCAGTTTTCTTTTTTTTAAAAAAATTATTTACTTACTTATTTCATGAGTGAGAAAGAAGGAGAAGCAGGCACCCTCAACAAGGTGCTGATGTCATGATCCACTCTCCACTTGAACAATAAGCAGAGGATCATGGGCCCACAGCACGTGCATGAGCGGCATTTTCATGGAGGTCTCTAGATGCAAACCTAGAAGGAACCTTGCCATGGGATCAGCCTCTCAGAGTGTTATGCATCACTGTTGTGCCATTATCTCCTTCAAATCTCTCTTTTCTTTAAAAACAAAACAAATAAATAAAAACTTGAATTTTACTTCCACCAAGTCTTTTTCTGTGACTCTTCTATTTTTTAATTTTTTTAAGTTTTGCTACAGGGTATGCTGTACTCACTAGAGAGAAACAGAGAGACAGAGAGAGAAGAGAAAAAGCACCACCCCCCTCCAGGGGAGTGGCCATACCACAATCCATTCTCCTCTCAGAATTACACGCTTGGTGTGTTTTCCAAGCCACCAAGACTTGGACTCGAATCCTCACATCAGTCACATGGGATCCAGCCATCTCAATCTCCACATCACCTGCTGGCCCCTATGTCCCCTCTTTTAATGGCAACATTTCGCAGAGAGAAATTCTTTTTTTTAGAGGTTTTTCCTTAGGGCATGTGCGCACGCCACAGAGAGACAGTGACAGCAAGAGGGAAAGTTAGAAATCACCCCCAGGAAAGATGACCACACCACAATTCCTTCTCTTCCATTCTCCTCCCAGGATCTTGGACATGCACACACACACACCTTGCATGAATTTCAAGCAACCTGGCCTGGGACTCAAACCATGGTCAGCCATATGGGATTCCGGAGACATAACCATTATGCCATCTGCTGTCTGAGAATCTATTTTCTTAAATTGTACTCTCCTCTTCAAACCTGCCAAACTTGGCTTTCATTAACATCAATCTAAGAAATAGTCTCTTGTCAATATCATGAAGGACAACTATGTAATTTATTAAAATGAACATGTCTAAATACTTTTCTTCATTCTTTCATTTATTAAACAAGTATTTATTTAATACCTGCTATGTACCCATTTTTTTCTAATATAAAATTTCTTATGTCAAGCAGCTCTTTAAAAACCAATTTGGAGCCAGCTGGTGGCATGGTGGTTTAGGTGCTGGATTCCACATGGTTAACTGCTTGGTTCAAGTTCTGGACCCGCGACTTGAAAATCATACAGGGCTTGTGTGTGTGTGTGTGTGTGTGTGTGTGTGCATGCTCAAAACCCCTAGAGGAGGCTGAAGGAGAAGGCACTGTGGTATGGTCATCCTCCCTGTGGGGGAGGGGATTAATTTCATTAATTTCTCACTTTCCCTATCTCACTCTCTCTCTGGCGAGCACACACATCCTGTAGCAAAACTTAAAAAAAGAAAAATTGTCTTAGGTTTAATATTTTTGCAGAGGGCATTTCCCATTGTATCTATCAATACCCCATCTGAAAGTTTTATGTAAAATATTTCCTTTCTATGGTAGCTATGGCAAAACATATACGCTAAAGTTGAACCTATTATTTTTCCCTAGAAATCAACTTATTTCATTCTTTACAATAAGCCTTTTCTTTTAACACTGGCCACCTGGAAGCTCAAACACATCACCTAATTATAACTACATTACCATTAAATTGACACATTTAATTATTCTGTGCTTCCGAATTTCTGAATTCTTTTTTTTTGGGGGGGGGGGTGGACTTTTGCTATAGGGCACGTGTGTTAGCCAGAAAGTGAGAAATCACTCCCCAGGGAGATAGCCTTACTTCAATCCCTTCTCCTCTCAGGATTTTGGGCATGCATGCACATGTGCCTGGCATTAATTTTAAGATGCCAGGTCCAGGACTCAAACTGCAATTGACTGCATGGGAGTCCAGCAATGTAACCATTAGGCCATCTACTGGTCTCTGATTCTGAATTCTTAGACGTATATTACTAATGCTCTTTTTTGTATGTCATTTGTTTTAGGCACCTCAGGGCCACGTTAGGATGCCTTGTGCCTAAGCAAGCAGGCTTTTCTTATGCTTGCTTAACAACGGTATAGAGCAAAATATCCACAAACATTTGTCAAATTAGACCTGAAACTGTACTTCCTAAGAGCCTCATCTCAGTCTCTGGAAACCGCTATCTGGTCTTTCAGCCCTGACTTTGGAAAAGTCATCAGGTTTCTAACTGCCTTAGAGATCATAAAATAAAGTTTGTTACTAAATAGAAGAATAGTCCCTAAGAAAGAGAAACTTAGGCACAGAGCACTAGGTTAGAAAAGGCCCCTCAGAAACCTTGCTGGCATGAATCCCAAGCTCATGTTACCAGTAATATTTACATTAAAAATATATCTCCAACTTGACCAACAGCTCTGAGGTCAAGCTCAAAATCCTGCCTGGGAGTTCTTGGTTTTATTACCATTTGTCAGCTCAAGCTTTGGCTATGATTTCTGTGCCTTCTGAAGCATGAAGGCAAATAGGGTGGAGTGATGGCCAGCCTGAACAGCCATCACTCTGATAGTACAAGGTGGGGATGGGGGACTTCTGAGATTTTCCAGCAGTAAGGGTCTGGTTGCAAGTTAGTAGCCAAGAACTTTTCTCTCACGTACTGATCCTTTTATGCACAAGAAATATCCACCAGAAAGTGAGTAGGACTGTATTTTGCCTTCTCTTTGAAGAACTGCTTCTGGAGATTAACTATCCCATTCACCAGGATCCCCCAAGAGGTCTTACCATCTGTTGAAGTGAGAGAGGGGGGAGGTTTTATATTTTACCTTTTATTTTCAATTGTCCGAGGTTGCATTCACTCATTGGGGAGAGATAGGGAAAAAGAATCAGAGAGTAAGAGAGTACTCCCATGGAGGATGGTCACACCACTGTCCCTTCTTTTCCATTTCTTTTTCATTGTGGGATTTTAGGCATGAACACACATACCTGGTGCAGTTTTCAAGCTGCTGTGTCTGGGATCCAAATCATGTTGTTGACCATGTCAGATCCAGCTGTCCTAACTACCACACCATCAGCTAAACCAAGACAAAGAGAGATTTATGAATTTTCCATTGTAATTATAACCCTGATTTTTACTAGATTGTTATCCAATCTTAAGTATTTTATCCTAAGCCTGATATTACTAAACATTGTTCCAGGAGGCATGTACAATATCATTTTATTACTAATATGGTTTTGTTTTAAAAGAATAACAGATCTATGTTTAAAGAAAAATTAAGTGACTAAATAATTTCAATTTTAGTTTCTCTCAGTAATACCACCAGTCAAAGCAGTTCTATGGGTTGTCACCCATAGAATGATACGGAGAAAAGATACAGATAAAAGATCATGGTACAGATACAGATAAAAGATCATGGTCACACTGGATGAGGACTGGGGAATGCCACCATCAGGCAACAACAAGCTCCAGCTCCCACTAATATTCCTAGTTCTCATTCTGAACATCTTAGACCAAATCATGATTAATATTTAACTTAGGGCAACTCTCAGGCTTCACAGCGGATTGCCAGTGTTGGCCTCCTTTTTTTTGCAATTTGGGCTTGACATTTGGTACTAATCGTCTCTTTATTCTTTAGTGTTGCATTCAGCTCTGTTTTCCAGTTCACAGATTATCTCTTCAGCTGTATCTGCTCTGCTGTTTGATTTATTTTTCTAGTCCTTTCTTGAAAATGTAAAATACACTTTTTCTCTATTTTTTAACAGAGGTAGTATTTGATCCATATAGTCTTCTTATTGATATATAAATATATTCGCTGGGGTTTTCTACTATATTAATTATGTTTAATGTGATTTTAATGCATAAACATTTTCAGATTGTCACATTATCTCCAGTTCTTTGAGTTATTAATTCATGTGTGTATCAACCCATTGACTCTTTCTTATGAACTTTCAGTTTGCCTTCTGGATCTGCTCTGCCCTAGGCAGCCCCATGGGGAGAGCACAGCCCTGAGGGAAAATAGTGTATGTACAGACAGCATGTGCTTGGATGCCTCTGATTCTAGGATATCTGCTCAATGGAGAGCAAGAATTTTTTGTTTTTGTTTTTGTTTGTTTGTTTTTCTCCTAATACTACAATTCTTTTTGGTCAATCTCATGGATAAATTGAAAAGCAGATAAAATGTGGACATTCAACTTTATGATAATCTGAATTCTCTTAAGATAGTAGGAGAAACAGTAAACAAGTAGTACCTAAAAGTTCTTTCAAGCACATAGCCTCAAGCTCATCCTACAAATCAGTCATCCATCCAGTCTTTACTACAAACCGTTTCCTGGCACATCCCCTAGGTGGCGCTCACTAGACTACAGGTGGCTTTTCCTATAGTCTTGTGAGAAGGGAGACCTATTAATCAGGAAATGAGACACGTGCATTTCAGTATCTGTTGATCATTCTGCTACATTTGGTCAAACTTCAAGTATGACCTTGATTCATCTCACTCAAAGGCACAGGAATAAATACTTTAGGTGGTTTTCTTCTCTTTATTTTTCTCTTTATATCCTGAGGATTGTGCAACCTACAGAAACTTCCCTGTTTCTAAATATGAGGAAACAAATTAGGGGCAGTGAAATCATTTCTCAAGGTCACACGAGTAAGTAAAGGGCTACAGTCTGAGACTTGGTCTGGATGGTTCCAGACTGTGTTTATGTTCTCAGCATTGCAAGTCAGAGGGGAATAAATGCATGCACCTACTGGATCAGAAGCCTTTCCAAAAATGAATAATAAAGATGCATTGGGGACCAGCAGTTAGCATAATGGCTATGTCACTGGACTCCCATGTAGTCAGCCACGGTTCGAGTCCCAGACCCGGTGGCTTAAAACTCATGCCAGGCGTGTGTGCATGCGTGCCCAAGATCCTGAGAGGAGAATGGAGGAAAAGGGATTGCGGTGTGGCCATCCCCCCTGGGGGGTGATTTCTTGCTTTCTGTCTCTCTGTCTGTCTGGCAAGCGCATGTGCCCTATAGCAAAAACCTCTCCAAAAAAAAAAAAGAAAAGATGCATAGATGCATTTACTTTCTGTATCTTTAATATACCTTAAAAATTTGTGTAAATTTCATATTTTATTTCATAATGTTTTGTGTTAACTTTAAAATACAAGTGGCAGGATTTCATTTTGAGTCAAATTATCTAGTTTTTATCTTGATCTCTTTGTTTTCTGCAGCTATTTTTCTCTATTGTTGATATCCTGGCTGGCTGTCCACTGAGACTTCATGCTCCCTCTCTGTAACACAGAATTGCTACAATACAGCCACCCAATTAATAACAAGAATTTTCATATCCCTAACATCCGGGTGGGAAATAAGACTAAATTATACTCAATGGAATACAGGTAGAAGTGAAGTATATCATTTACAGGCTTGAGTTTCCCCCTCTCCCTCTCCACCTTTATCTTATACCTAGATGTACATGCCAAGGAAAACTCACGTTGAAGATGGCTGAGATTCTATCAGCTGAGTCCTTCTCATGGAGCAGAGACTTTATCTTCATCCTTGCTACCAACTGGGCTTTACAAGAACCAAATATAAATGTCTATTGTGTCATAGCATTAACATTGTATAGTTTATCTCTTACAACAGCTAAGTTTGCTTCATTGACCTTGTCCCCCCGCCTCAGTCTCTCTCCTGGTCTGACTATCCTCCCCTCTGACCAAGCCCCATGCTCTACTCCAAGGAGTAAGAGTGTGTGAGCAGTGTTGCTGTATTAATTTCCTATGGCTGCTATAACATATAACCGTGGACTGGGTGTTTAAAATAATAGAAATGTATTTCCCCAGAGTTCTAGAGTTTGGCAGTCCAATGTCAGTTTGAGCCAAAACCAAGATGTGAGCAAGGACACACTGCTTTGGGGAGCTTTAGGGGAAAATCCATCACTTGCCTCTTTCAGCTTCTGGTGGCTTCTGGCCTTCCTTAGCTTAGAGCTGCATCAGTCACACTTGTGCCTCCACCTTCATGTTGCTTCTCCATGTTTATCTAATGTTCTCTGCCTCTCTCATATAAAGGTACTTGTGATTAGATTTAGGACCTGCTTGGAGACAGAGCAGGCAAAGATCTCACATTTACCTGTCATGCAAGTTGTAGTCCTAAAGAGCATCTTTGCACTGGACAGCTGCAGGCTCCCCTGTAGTTCCTTTTATTTATGCAATTGACACTTATTATTCAGAACCTACAAGTCAGACTTTGTCCTCTGTACTGGAAGACACTGATGGAGAAGATGTAGGCCAAAGCCCTGTCTTCATGGTGATTACATCCCAGCCAGGACAGACAGTAGAGGACATACTTAATCACCAAACCTTGTGTAAATACAACATCCTATGTGTCCAGTTTGCCAGCTCCTGGCATTCCTCCTATTTTTCTGACTCTTGTAAGATTAAAAATAGAAACCAAAACAAATCACATCCAGGGGTATTCCTTCACCTGTTTAGCACCTATTTGTCTTGTGTTTAAAAAGTATCTGGGTCTTTAAAAAACAGCTGGCTTTTCAAAGTATTTTAAGTTCATTTTTATCTTGGGTACTTTTGTTGTCGTTTCAGCACATAGTAGGTTTAATACATGCTATAGTAGATTGTTGCCCACTTCCCTATTGACTTTCAGGTTAGAAACCACTTTCCTAGGTCAAAAATACACTTTGCATCAGACTTCTGCCACTTCACACCTGTATGAAAGCACTTAGATTTTTGCTCATCTTTTCTTTCATTGTTACATTCCCTCTGCTTTCCCTCTCCCCCATTTCTTCCATTCAAGCTCACAGTCAGCTGTACCAGTAGCCAAGAGACAGACAAACAACCTATCACCACCCCACTGACACCCCAGTCACTCCTGTCTGGCTCTGTTCTCAGCACAGCCTGATGAAAAGATGTCTCTGCAGACTAGTGTTTAACCTCCTCACCTCTCCCCTTTGCCCTCTGCCTTGTCTGAGCAGCAGTGGGGAAGGTGGCAGTGAGGGGAGAGATTAAATCAGGTGGTTGAAAGCTAATACTGTCTCCCAGCAACTCTCAAACTGAACCCAGGAATTTAAACCATATTATTATTCCCCAAGAAAAAGAGCAAGAAAATGAGAAAGCTGGTGCCTTCCTGGGCTCAGTGTCAGGGTGCCCAACAAGGCTGGTAACAAGGGTGGGGGAGCAGCCCGGCCTTAGCCGGGGTGCATCTGGGGGAGGAAAAGAAGGTAGGGCTCACACAGACATCCATGTGGGAGCAATTGAAACTGTTCCTGCAAAGCCTCCAGGGCTCTGGGGACATTCAGAAACTCCAAACCAGTGCATGGAAAAGATATGCTTTGTTTTCTTCTTGCCCCTGCTGAGAAATGCTGCCCATTGTGGTTCCAAGGGAGGCTTTTGTGGCTAATTGTGAAAAATGAAGTGAGCAGGTAAACTGGAGCTAATGGCCTCAACCCCAGGGCAGACATCTGGGGTGATGTTGACTTAGTTGCCTGAGAGCCAGCTGGCCTTTGCATGCCTCTTCCCCTTCAGCCTCTCTCCCTCTCAGCCTCCAGGGGGGCTTCTGCTTCTAATGAACCGACTGTGGAATCCCTGACCGCTGTTACCACTGCTGCTGCCCAGACTCTTGCTGAAACTCCATAAACGTTTTTTATATGAACAAGCGTGTGATTTGCACACCTTGACGATCTCTCTCCTTTATCCTGAGAGGCAATTGCCTACCAATCATTCTTCCCTTATCAGTAGAAACAGGTACTATCATGTAGGTTCTCAGATCCAGTGAGAGATAGACTAGGTAGAATCTGGGACAGAATTCTAGCTACTGAGTTTTTCATATCATGGAATAGAAGTAACCTCCTTAATGCCAGATACTGCTCTCACTGGATGCTCAACACACCTCATCCTTACAACATCATGGGACCCAAGATACTTTGTTTTCTTTTATTTCCATTTATAGATAAGAAAATTTGACTCTAGTGCATGTAATAGACTTAAAATTTCAAAGTCATCTAGTGCTAAAGTTAGATGTAAACATGGTCTCATTAGGTAGTGTGAAGTTTAACAGTGCTATTCAGGGAAATGGTTACCTGTTGATAATAGTGTGTATAGTATTCTCAACTGGACTGGCCTGAGGTGTATTTCATGTTGGATAAATTCTCTTTACAAGCTAAATGATATCTAGCAATTAAATGTACAAATAATAATAATAAAGAAAAACAAATAAAATTTAAAAGAAGTGCTGTTCAGGAAGCTACTGCCTGGATTCAGCCCCATCTCTGCCTCTGACTTGCTATACAATCTTGGGAAAGTTAATTTGCATCTTTGGACCTTATTTTATTTATGTGTTAAATGAGAAAGATAATAGTCCCTGCTTTTAGATTTTTGTAATGACTAGTGGGATAACGGCTGTAGATTTTAAAAAGTGCCCTATATAAGCTATTTGTTATTGATACTACCATGTTGGTGATCTTTCCATGAAATTACAAATTGTTTCCAAAAAGTATAGAGATGCTTGGCTTCTGATAAAGACTGGGAACACTAAGGTATGTGTGACTAGCCCAACTGGGCACAGACGATGCCCATTTGGCAGGATAAAGTGGTATTTCCCATACCAAAAACAAAGATATGTTATTAGCACTGAGTGTGTGTGTGTATGGATGTGGGTAGAGGAGTACCCAGCAGAGGTCTGGCTTCCCTTGTTACTTGACTATGGGGGCATATCCATCTGTCTTTGGTACCAGAAGGTCACCTTTCCAGAATTGGCAAGAGTCAATTCATGGACAACTACAAGTCTATAAGGACATCTGAGAGTGGAATCCCCTAGTGTCTCTTTCCTATCCTTTTCCTCAGTCTGGTATCTTGGATTAAAAAAGAGCAAACGAGGGTTGGTAGTTCCTTTCCATCTGATAAATGGTCAATCTTAGGATTGTTTGTTCATTCATTTGACAAATTTTCTCAGCATTTACTGTGTACCAGCCATGGTGCTAAGTATTACACAAGCAATAGGAGGGAAAAATGTACAATTACACATAGATATACATTTCTTGCAGGCAAAGTGTCCAGACCTTTTCAAATCTTCACTGTCAATCAGAGGTTTGGATATATACACAGAGATTTAAAAATATACCATAAACAAAGAGTGGGGGCATTCTGTTGATGCAGATATGACTATTTAGTTACCACACACAGAACTATGGTTTCTGTTTTTTCACTTCCACCTTGCCTTTGGGCTTCTAAATTTCTCCATCCCAACACTCTCTTTCTACTTTGTCTCTCAAAAGTCAACACCCAATAAAAACTAGTTGAATGAGTGAGTCAATAAATTAATAAGCAAAGCAACTAATGGGAAAGTGTGCCAATTGATGACCCCAGATGGAGGAGACTAGAGTTAATCCAGTCTGGAGAGACTGGATTTGTGGGGCAAGGTCCAGACTTAGGAGATGGCCAACCCACATTAAACTGAATATAGGTTCTGCACAGAGAACAGAACTTCATGTCAGGTTTTTAGTC
>NW_006159579.1:7357132-7419356 GCF_000334495.1 Tupaia belangeri chinensis | reverse complement strand
GGGAAATGGAGGCCCAAGCCCCATCATCAGTAGTACGCACAAATAACTAGTGATGAAAGAAATATCAATGGTTAAATTGACCAAGCTCCTATTATGTGTCAAGAACTTTCTCAATGCTTTACATTTATTCTTCATAACCAAATATTATCACATATATGATATTTTTATTCCAAATGGCAGAAAAATGGAAATAGAGGAGTTAAAAAGCTCTTACACTTTCAGAATACTTGACTAAATCTAAGCAATATGATTCCAGAGGTTGCATTTATTTTAATCCTTTACCAAAACAAGAAATTCTTTATGAATCTCCATTAATGTTCTCTTTGGGCTTCAAAATACATGATTACAGAAAGCTTTGATAATATTCTACCTCTGCAGTTGCTTTTCCATTGATACCTCCATCCCTCTGCCTACCTATGAGTTCAGATGCCTCTCATTTGAAATCATGTGTAGATTAGGGGTTGATTATTGCTTCTAGTTTCTTTCTCCTTGGTTCCATCCCCCACATGCTGTCAAACCAATCTCTCTAAAGTGCATTTCTGAACATGTCACTCCCCTAAACAACAAGCTTCAACAGCTCCCCATTGTCTGCCAAATAACATCCAGATTTCTTATCATGGCTTTTCACATCCACTTAGATCCGGTTTCAACTCAGTGCACATTTATCGAGTCCTACTTAGGGCCAGTCCCTGCACTAGATGTTATAAATGTAAAGAACCCAAAATGCTTCCTGCCTTTGGAGAAAAAGGAAGATAACCTGGTTCCCAAATATCTGACCAGTGCTTCTTCCCACTCCTGCCCACTGCTGAAGGTATGAAGTTAAATTTTTGCTCTTCTCCAAAACTTCCTCAGCACTTTCCTTACTCTGTACTTTGGAACTTCCTCACTTCAATCTCCAACTAACCCTCTTATGCTTTAATATTTTTCTTTACGAAGCAACCACAAGTCTACCGTTCAAATAAGAAGGTTTTATTTTTTTATATTCAATTTTTTCACATTCAGTGTTTAAAATTTATTATTAATATTATTATTCATATAGTCAGTTACTATACATTATTTATATTGTAAAGAGAGTTTATGAAGCATGATTACACTTCAGTCCAGCCTAGTTGAGACCACCATACACATCTTCATCAACAGATAATGAACTGTATCTGTGTCCCACAAGTGTCTTACCTCTCTATTTTTCCCCATATTTCCTTTCCTGTACTCTTCCCCTCCCACAGTCTCTTTCCACGTTGTCTCTAGTGTCCATTACAATTTTTAATGCCTTTATGTTCTCCAGTCTTTTAGTCTCTATCAGAGAGTGTGGACAGTCGGTATATGTTAAGTGGAGACACACAATCTCTCTCTTTCATAGCCTGACTTGCTTCACTCAGCAACAAATCTTCCATATTCATCCACTTTCTATCAAATTCCAAGACCTTGTTGTTTTTTATGGCTGAATAGTTTTCCATGGATTATATGTGCCACAATTTTTCAATCCATTCCAAAGATGACTGTTTTCTTAGCACTTTTTCACATCATTTGGTGGCGTGTCATGACCTGTATACATTATAGCTTTACATTTACCTGTTATCTCCCCTGTGTCATAATTCTCAAAAACTGAGGTGTAACAGAACACTATTTCATAGGATGTTAAATAATGAATGTTCTTAGGAAAATCACTGGCCTTTGGTAATAACACAGTCTAGAAAATTTAATAGTTCTCACTTATGCATCGTCTTAGAAAATTTACCATTGCATATAATGCATTAAGAATCTCCAAGTGGGACCAGCAGTTAGCATAATGGCTATGTTGCTGGACTCCCATGTAGTCGACTGCGGTTCGCATCCTGGACCTGGTGGCTTAAACTCACGCTGGATGCGTGTACATGCGTGCCCAAGATCCCGAGAGGAGAATGGAGGAGAAGGGATTGTGGCATGGCCATCTTCCCTGGGGGGGGTGATTTCTCGCTTTCTATCTCTCTGTCTCTCTCTCTGTCTGGCGAGCGCACACGCCCTATTGCAAAAACCTCTAAAAAAGAAGAAAAAAGAAAACTCCAAGAAAATTTTAGAGTACAAACTAGTTTTATAGTATATTAAAATATGAGATATTTTCTTCCAATTTTTTAGTTTGCATAAGATCAATTCACATCTTCTGGAAATAATGTTCCATAATCACATTTTAGGAGTAATGCCCTAGACAGAAACACCATTGCTATGTCAGGTCTTTTCTTTTCTTTTCTTTCTTCTTTTTTTTTTTTTTTAAAACAGGCTTTTACAACAATGCAATGTATAGATTGTAATTTTAACCCAATTTTCAGATTAGGAAACAAGCTCAGAGAACTTAAATAACTTCCTCAGGGTCATTCTCATCAGAGAGGTAGTTAAATTGCAAGTGCTCACCCTGTCTAACCTAAGAGTCTGTGCTCTGAAGGAGGAAGTCCATTTAAAAGTCCCATGATTTTGAACACACTTGTGATTTTGGTTTTGTAATCTAACTTTGGATTTGGGCTTTGATGCTTTACAGAATAGATAATAAAAAGAACACTGCTATATTCCTCCTAGGCTCAAGAGATCTAAGTTTATGACCCCAGATCTGCCTTTAATTAACCATGTGTCATTAAACAAAGAATTTGTCCCCTCTGGGGCTCAGTTGCCTCAGTGGTAAAATAAAGCAAGGTTGGACTTGTTATTTGAGGTCCTTGAACCTCTTTTTACCATCCACTTCTCTTTGCCAAGTTTCTGTGATTAATAGAATTAGATGGGCTCTTTTTTGCCCATTCTATTGGCCATGAGAGATCTGAAACTACCCGGCAAGAGAATCCATGGTGTGGTCAATACACTGTGTTGACTCCGAGGCTCTTTCAGTGACCTACAGTTCCTGGAAGCATGGGGAGCAGAAGCACTTATCTTTTACCAGATATGTTCATCCATCATAGTATTTTTTTCTTAAGTTATGGAACGTGAAATAAATTTCAAAATTCTATTTGGAAGAGATGAGTTTAAAAGAGAAAAAAAAAAAACAGATGGGATACATTTCCTTGCAATATATGTGATTTAAAAATGAGGAGAAAAATGTTTGTAGCAAATATGTTTTGGATTTCCTGAACCAAAAACTCTTGCAGAATAGTTTGAAACTTCCAAACCAGCACTATGCAGCTGCTTTGGCCATCCTTCAATGAACCATCAAACCCCAGTTGTCTTGGAAACTCGCCTGCATCTTGGGATATATTCTCCATTGAGCAGCTAAAATGGCTTAAAGTCTTCCACTGTAACATGGTTTGACTATAGTTCATCCCTTGGGAAACTTCATACAAACAAGATGTTTATCTCTTGACCCTCAGAGCCATAAGTGACATGGCTTAAGCAAATAAAACAACAATAGAGGTTAATATTAGTCTGGATTTTTTCTTAAAGCAAAGGACAGAATTTCAGATACGGAAAATTTAACCTGTACAAATGGTTACTACTTAATGGTTCCTACCCAGAAAGTGAAGATTTAAGGGCTAGTTCAAGCAATTATGTGGGGCAGAAGGAGGAAGAAAAACCAAAATAAACCTGAAGATTCTCTTATTAATTAAGATACTTCTGCAACTGGTACTCATAAAACTTAGATTTTAATATGAATTTTATACTAGTTCTGATAATACTAATGCTGTCATTTTACTAATGACAGCATTTATTAAACCCTTACCATGTGCTAAATTCTTTTTTTATAAGAGAGGTTTTTTTTTTTTTTTTTGAGAGGTTTTTGTTATAGGGCATGTTTGCTCACCAGAAAGACAGAGAGAGACAGAGAGGTAAAAAATGAGAAATCACCCCCCCCAGGGGGGATGGCCACACCACTATCCTTTCTCCTCCATTCTCCTTTCAGGATCTTGGGCACACCCCCCCACCCCCCCGCCGTGAGTTTAAGCCACCGGGTCTGGAACTCAAACCATGGTCGGCTACATAGGAGTTCAGTGACATAGCCATTTTGGTAGCTGCTGGTCTCAAAGAGAGATTTTTTTGTTATAGGGTGAGTGTGCTCTCTGGAGAGACAGAGAGACAAAAAGCAAGAAATAACTCTCTTGGGTGATGGCCATGCTTAAATTACTTCTCCTCCATTCTCCTCTAGGGATTTTGGGCCTGCATACGCAAGCACCTGGCATGAGTTTTAAGCCGCCAGGTCAAAGACTTGAACTGTGGTGGACTACATGAGAATCCAACAACGTAACCATAATGGCATCTGCTGGTTGCACCATGTGTAAGTTCTTAAATAGACCATTTTATTTATCTTCTTTTTTAAAAAGGTTTTTGCCATAGACACATGAACTTGCAGGAGAGGAGAAAGACAGAGAGAATCAGGGAGAGGGAAAGTCAGAAATATCCCAGTGAGGATGGCCAATCCCTTGTCTTCCATTTTCCTCCTGGGTTTTTGGGCATGTTCACACATGCTCCTGGTATGATTATCAAGCCACTACATCCAGGACTTGAACTGTGTTCTGCCATGTGGGAATCCAGCACCTTAACCACTACACCATCTACTTCCCATCCCGCCGCCATTATCTTTTTAACTCTGTAGCAGACAGATACTGTTGGTATCTGTCCCTGTCATGTCAACTTACTCCAGAGTTCACCTGACAACAGCACCTATAAGGACCAAAGGAAACTATGTCTCTCTGTCATAGGATACCCTCTGGTAAAAGGAGAAATTTGGCTCACTGCACTGGACAGTCAAAAACCCTAAGCTGTTAATACAACCAAGAGTAAGCCCCTAATAATAAGGAATATAAGTGGGTGAATAAATAGCTCAACTCCCTTGTCCTACAATGGACACTTCTGATGTGCAGTCTTTACAGACTCTAAGAAGATCTCACTGGGTTTGAAGTCCATTTCATAGAGGTAACACACTAGTTAATACACCATTTATTGCTGTTCTTCCCTTCTCTGTTTAATTTCTCTGCCCTCTCACTGTGCTTCCTGGGGTCACGTCCCAGGTAAACCACTTGTACCAAAATCTTTGTCTCAGAGTCTGCTTTTAGAAGGTATTCAACTATCTCAACTATTTTATGGTAGAGGAATATGAAGTTGGGGAAGTTAAATGTGATATTCCAAGAACACTCAGCTATCCAGTCAAAAGTTCACCCATGAGAGTTTCTACAAGGTGAAGCTCAAAATGGGTTGAGTCATGCTGACCTGGGTACCACTGAAACTGGAGATTAAAAGAACAGAACAGTCACTACACTGGCTTTGTTGATTCTTTATATAGGTCTGTGCACCATAAAGATTCTTAGAGAATAGCCTTGGAGACTTAGTAAAAGACTTAATTTGGCAAATATTACATGTAAGAACCATACATCTGGCTTTTTCAAAAGGAAAAATAGACCTAATATTTTCATTGTTTTACAAATAACATTTATTGAGCCAGCAGGTGTGCGGAGGTTAAGGCAGCTAGATCCCATATGGCTGAGAACATGATTCAACCTGGTAGCTTGAAAAATCACGTTGGATGCATGTGCGCATGCCCAAATATCAGGAGAGAATGAAGAAGGGATTGTGATATGGTCAACCCTTCTGAGGGGTAATTTCTCCTCTTCTCTCTCTCACTCTTTCTCTGTCTCTGTCAAACAGATGTGCCCTATAATGAAACTAAAAAAAAAAAAATTAAAACGCAAATAAAAATAACTTTTTTTACTAATTATAAAAGTAGAATCTGCATGTCTTATAAAATGTAAAAATTAATGAAAATATCAAGAAGTATATTGATTATCTCTCAACCCAGAGAGAAGTATTGACAGTTAATGCTTTGTGAATGGATGTTCTTTTCTATGAAATAAGGATAATTTAAAAAAAAATACTTATTTGATTTGTTATGAGAAGTAAATGATGTAATGTTCATATTTGGCTTAGAACAGGGCCTGGCACATGGTAAGGATTCAGTGAAGATGAGCATTGTTATAATTTTTAAAAATATTCTAAACATTTTTTGTGCAATTTGCATATCTCATTTTGTCTTCACATACACACATAATAATCGATAATGTTTATCAGTTACCAATGTTCCAGCTGAATCAAATGAATAATCTAAGAGCAAATTGTTTGCTTACTTTATGGTTAAAATATGGCAAAGTCAGGATTTAAAGTCATGTTTGCCTTACTATGATTATTTTTCTTTAACACACCATGTGTGTACTAACTTGGAAAGAATCTTGAACCTTCGTTACTTCCATATGTTTGCTATCCTTGTTCTTTTTTCAACATTTCTCTCTAGTTAGTAATTAGTAGTAAAGCCACTAAAACAAAAATGACCAGTATTCGTCTTTGTCTTGACAACAAACACAGGAGAACAGAAGATCCTGTTCTGGGTCACTTCCTTCAATGCTACGGGGAACTTGCCCTAATGATTATCTACTCTCTCATTTGCTTTTTCAATTTATCTTCCATGGCTCCATCTCCTCTGCCTCTAAATATAGTCAAGTCTTTTCTATTCTAAGGAGAAAATCTTTTCTTAATTTTTACAAATAGATATTAGAGTAGACTGCCTGGTTTAACAAACAACTGCAAGATCTCAGTGGTTTTATACAATAATAGTTTGCGTGTTGCTTACGTCAAGGATCAGTGTAAGTCTGTGTGACAGGTCTGTTCCATGCAGTCATTCAAGAATCTTTGCTCATTTCATCTTGTGGTTCTGGTCTGCTGAGTGCTTATATTTCTTTTCATTCTCCAGAAGTACAGGGAAAGATACAATGGAGGATTGTGCAGTGGGCAGTTTATGGTCCAGATTGGTAAATCATGAACATTACTTCTGCTCACACTTTGTTGCATAGAAATAATCACTTTGTCCCACCTAGATGCAATACTCTGGGATAAAGTAACAGGTAGACAGACTGCAAAAAGGAAGAGAAGAACCCAGCACTGTTAATCTCCTCCATGCCATTTCAAGCCATTCTACATCTCTTTCTATTCTTGTCCTTCTATGGCTTTTGAAAGAAAAATAAATGTTACTAAACCCTGTAGAGTGTGTTACATTTAATATAGCATTGACCCACCTTGACTTCAATTCTCTTTATTATTTTGCAGTCTTCTATTTGCTCCCTTGCCCTGATTGATTGTTTTTAAACACATCAAAGACTAAGCCCACCCACATAAAAATCTAGTGCCTAGTACAGAGACTGGCACACAAGGGATACTTAACTCTTACTGAGTGGGTGAGTATGTGTAGCTTTAATTATATTTAACCTCTTTCTTTGCACAAAAAGGCATTTCTCTCCTTTTATGTGTTTTAGATAATGATGGGTCAATAGCTGGGTCCTTCACAACAGAAGCTGAGACAGACATTGAAAGACAGTATTTTATTGGGGATGAACCTCATGGAAGAGAGAAGCAAGAAGCAAGGTTATGCACACAAAGAAGTCCACTAATGATAGAAGTCTGATGAAGACTTGAACAACCATATGGGAAGCGTTGGCATGTACGATGGTAAGTTTTGGAGTAGGATCCATGAGATGTCTCAAATTGGGATACAGCAGCCAGGCCTTTCTACCTCACCTTGATCAGCCATCAGTGATGAGCTGCCATAGAAAATGCATTCCCTTGGGACAAGTGCATCTCTGCAGTTAAGGCAAATGATGGTGGAGCTGAGAGTTGGGAGAAGTCCTTCCATGAAGGAAGATCTGGGTGGCACAGCTCTGTGCCCACCAAATGGGACTATAAGCATAAATAGAATATGGTCTCTGTTTCAAGGTCTAGGAGGAACCATGATACAAACTGGCAATTCCAAAACTATACAGTAAATACAGCAATAAGGGAATTTGGGATATTCTGGAGGGACATTTTTATATTTCTGTGTAGTAAAGGTGTAGTGTTTTGTGTAGTTTCTTGGAGTGCATGATCCTTGCACTAATATTACTGTCAATAAAAGAAGTGGAGAGAAGGTTTTACAGAAGGTTGATACAGCACAAAAGGCATTGAGACTATGTCTTCTCTTACTTTTTTTAGCCACTCCTTTCTTTACTGACATACCAGTTCCTTTATCTTCCCTCTTGATTTCTAAATGTTAGACCTACTTAAACTTCTTACCCTAGGTACTTTTCTTTAAATTCTCAATGAGTCCCAGTTTTAACAACCATTACCTCACTGGATTTTCAACTGGATTCTCAGAGAAAATTAAGCCCTTAAAAATTACATAGTTTTTCAGTCTTCCCAAAGACTGTAGATAGCTAATAATATTCTCCATGCCCAGGAAACAAGTTCATTCATCATGACCATAGCATAGTATAAAGAACATAGATTTTGGCAGATAAGGGCTTGAGTTAGAATTCTATCGTTTTCTGTCTTGTGATTTCCCCCCCCCAAATTTATCAATACTCTTTAAGTTCCAGTTTATTTCTTTTAAAAGATTCACATGATTGCAAGTATTCCATCCCCGTAGCCATCATAGGGCAGGATCAAGGCTAGGGTGAGACAAGAGAACACCTAGCCCTGACAGTGAATGCTGCCTTAAATTTTATCTTTGGGAGACTCACTTATATTGCCTTGAAAATAATGGTGAAAATTAAATGACTTACTACATTAAAAGTCTTATAATGGGTCAGCACTGGTGTGGAGATTAAGGCACCAGATTCCATGTACCCAACTGTGCTATTCGAGTCCTGGACCCAGTGTCTTAAAACTTATGCTGGGCATGTGTGCATGCATGCCCAAAATCCCAAGAAGAGAATGGAGAGAAAGGGATTGCAGCATGGCCATACCCCTGAGAGGTGACTTCTCACTTTCTCACTCTCTCTCTCTCTCTCTGTGTGCATGTGTGTGTGTGTGTGTGTGTGTGTGTGTGTGTGTGTCTGGTGGGCACATGAATTCTATAGCACTAGCTAAAAGGAAAATGACTTATATTAAGAAATGGTAAACAATAAACACTAGGTCTTGTTTTACTTTAATTAGTATAACTGCCATTTAAAAAATTATTATCTACCGCAACATTATTTCTATTTCTTCTACCATCACTGTCAGTAATTCATTGATCCTCATTTGGGGAATAATTTGATAAAAATAATTTTATTGTTTGGGGTTATAATAAAATTATTTTAACTCTTTTTTGAAGGAAGTCTTTTCCATGCTTCATACATTTTGAGAAAAATGTCAAACACTCAAGCTGGAATGATGTAGCACTAACTAGGAAAGCACAGCTACAATGAAACTAAAATGAGTTTTTTAGTGCAATTGCAACAGGGAGCATCAATTCAATAAGAAAGGATATTGGGAGACTAGTAAATCCCAGAGGCATTGGTGACATGGCAGGTAAGAGTGCAGGTTTGGGCACTAAACTTAAGAGGTGAACTCACCATTTCCTGACCATGTGATTTTTGTAGGTCAACTTCCCTCTAAGCATTTATTTTCCAATCTGTAATAATAGGCTGTAGCTCAAGCAGCTGTGTGATGATAATATGTGACAATGCCTAGGAAGAACTTAGCACACAAGATGGCACAGGTAAGAGTCTCCCTAGAGTTGTTTGCCTTCCACATTCTTTCTGTCATGGTTGCTATCACTGTATTACTACTACATTTCAATACCCAATCCCTTTTATTATTGAAATAGGTTACTGTGACCTAAGACACAATGAAACCAAAATCCCTTGTCTTTAATGAAGCTTTATTAACTAAATATTACCTGTTACCTAGGACCAGAGAGGATGGCCTCACATCATCTTCCACCATGCCTGACACATACTTAGCATCCATAAATGAGAGTTAGATTTAAAAACAAGTTCTTCAATCAAGGGAGAGGAACACAATACCACAAGTATTTTATTTTCAAAGTCTTGCCAGATATCTTTCTCTTTGTTTTCTCTTGGTCTCCATTGACTCCATTGACCCTATTTCACTATGCAACTGATGCCTTGAGAATAGCACTCTGCAGCTGCCCTTCAGCTCCTGATATGGGTTGGATGATGCCTCCCATAGGTCCCCATAAAGACCATGTATCTCCACTGAACTCCTGAGGGAAAGATGCTTTGATTATGAGCTATAATTAGGATGTTCGTATACTTCCAGATTCAGAATAAGTGGGAGGGAGAGATGTTAGTATGGATGCTGCAAAGGACTGGATGGGCTACTGAATGCAACTGCCCCTGGCAAGCAAGATATGTGGTCCTCCAGCCATTACCCTTTATTTTACATGATCACTTTGAGGAATACCTAGTAGAGTGTTTTATAATAGCCTAAAATTGGGCACCTCTCATGAAAGATGTCTCAGACATGGCAGTCTGTGTCATCAATAGAAATAGTCTTAGCAATATACCATGGGAGGAGAGAAAATATTAAAATGTTAAAAGTGGCCTTTACCTCCAAGTATTCACTCTGGAATATAATCTTCCTCCCTGAGAGCAACATAGGAGGAGGTTAGTCTAGACCAGAACGGTGCAACACCAGCCCTCTTGGCTGAAATTCCACGTACACCAGGGTGTTCCTTCCCTCCCACATTGCTTGGGGAACCCACACAGAGGAACATCTGGCCAGATGCAATCTACAAAACATACTGTGAAACATATTAGCTCCCTCAGGCCAGTTGGGGGGGGGCCCACCTAGTAAATGAACAGAAAAGGGCCCCATAGTGAATTCTGGAAGCTGAGATCCGGCTCACATGGGACCCATCTTTCTGTAAAGAGTGAAGTCCAAGCCAACAATTCATGTTGAGGTCTGACAGCATCTGGGAAGCTGCTTAAGAATTGGAGACATTAACATAAGGGATCAGTCAGGACCTGGAGTCTTGTCTGTCAGTTTGTCAGAAGAGAGAGGAGCAAGAAGGGAGAAGCAGCCCTGTCAAACTTGACAAGAGAGCTAGCCTTTACTCAACAATAACTACATCCTCAAGTAGTATGCTAAGTGCTTTGGAGGCAACATACAGTGTTTACAATGAATGTAAGGTCTGTTCGATCTTTCCCACATGGTAGAACAGGTATGAAGCAAGAGAAGATATAAAACTCTCCCAGAAGTCCATGACTGGGCAGTGTGGAACAAGAAGGAAACTCAAATCTGCCTTTCTCCAAAGTCTTTCCTTATAGCTACACTGGGATAAAGCATCGATGTTCTGCCTCCAGACACCTTCTCCCGCTTGCCACCACTGCTTGCAATCCCCGAGATGAGCAGAGGCTATGCCCCATGCTCTCTCTTCTCTGAAGCACTGAGATCGTATATTTACACTACATTTTCTCTGGTGACCACACCGATGGATAGGTGCTACAGATTTCTTGGACTCAAGAGGGACATGTGCGTCCAGAAAGGACCCTTGTCTCACTAGCTATTGCTCAGGTGTGGAGTCAGAAGGGAGAGGACTAGGGAGTTGTGCATAATTGATTGAACAATTTAGAAGGTTCCAAACTTCTGATTCCAATTAACCTCTGAACTTAATGCTGGCCTGATCCACCGACTCTCAGCATGATGGACCCAAACCACAAAACTGGTTTGGGGTATGTTTTTCAGCAGCTTCCGAGGGATCCTGATGAGAAAAGGATTGATAGAATTCATGACCAGGACTGTTGGGCAGGAAACTACGCCAGTGGTTAAAGAGCTCGGACTCACGGAGACTGATACGAGGCCAGCACCCCAATTGCTTTCATGTACGGAACATTGGAGGACAAACAGATGACTCAGACCTGAGAGCCTGAGATCTGAATCAGCAACACCATGAATGACCACCTGTCCATTTCGACTCCTCTCTCCCACTTAACTGCTGTATTGTCAACATCACACTTTCCGTATCTCCTTTTGCTTCTCATTTACTGAGGCTGATGGGAAGTGAATGTTTGGAATCACTCCAATGGACTTTCTCTCTCTGAGGTTCTCCAGAGTTACAAAGTAAACCAGGCCACAGGCTATGGCATTGAGATGGGCTGATTCAGATCTGTACTGCACCTCTCTCCATCTGTATGACCTTGAGAATGCTATTGAAACTGTAAGCCGTAAGCCTCAGTTTCCTTATCTATGCAATGGGGATAATAATTATGCCTATCTCACAGAAGCATTTGGGAGGGCAAAATTCAATAAGGTACCAAAAGACCTAGCACAGGACTGATTAATAATTATTGCTCAGTACAGAATTTTTGTTGATTTATTACTACTGTATTATTAAAAGTATAATTACCTGTATATTCGATTGTTAGGGCTGCTATAAAAAAAGGAGCTAGACTTTATTCAATAATTACTACAGCCTCAAGTACTGTGCTAAGTACTTTAGAGACAATATTTGAATTAATTATTATAAATTTTATAAATAAAATCATACTTCAAAATTGGTTACTTAAACAAAAGAAATGGATTGCCTCACATTTCTAGAAGCTAAGAGTCTAAGGTCAAGGAATCAGCAGGGAAAGATTTTTGCTATAGGGCCCGTGAGCTTGCCAGAGAACAGAGAGACACAGAGTAAGAGAAAGTGAGAAAGCACCCCCCTGGGGGGATAGCCACACCTCAATCCCTTTTCCTCCATTCTCATGAGGTTTTGGGCATGTATGTACCCATGCCTGGAGTGGGTTCAAGCTGCTGGGTCCAGCTCTTCAACTGCAGTTGGTCATGTGAGTGTCCAGTGCCTTAACCACCACACCACCCGCTGGCCCCAGTAGGGTTGGTTGTCTTTTTCATGCCTCTTTCCTGGTTTCCAGTAATTTACTATCTCAGATATAGTTTGTAGGTGCATCACCCTGACCTTTGCCTCCATGTTCACATGGTATTCTCCTTCTGTATGTGTCTGTCTCCAAAATTATTTTAATTTTAATTTTTAATTTTTGGTAATTTTATTGCCAGAAGGTTCATGTACTTGCCGTAGAGAAACAGAGGGTAAGAAATAAGGAAAGAGAGAAAGCACCCTCCCTAGGAATGGTCATATTGCAATCTCTCCTACTGCATTTCTCCATCCTGTTAGGATTTGGGACACACACACATGCCTGGTGTGTTTTTTGAACTATCAGAGCTGGGATTTGAATCACATAATTGACTATGTGGAATCCAGCTCTCTTGATCACCAAGCCATGGGGCCTTCCCTAAATTTCTCTCCTCTCTCTCTCTCTCTCCTCTCTCTCTCTCTCTCTCTCCTTCCTCCCTCCCTTTCCTATAGGGTACATACACTCACCAGACAGAGATAAAGAGAAACTGAGAAGGCAACCAAGGTATATGGCCATACTGCAATCCATTCTCCTTCATTCTTCTCTCAGGACTTAGAGCATGCATGGACATGCACCTGACATGATTCTCAAGCTGCTGGATACAGGACTCAAACTGCACCATTGGTCATGTGAGACCCAGACACCTTAACCACCATGTCACTAACTGGCCCTTCTCTTTTTTCAAAAGGACGCTAGTCATGTTGCATTAGGGCCTCATCCTACCCTAGTGTAATGCTATCCATAATGACTCTATTTCTAAATAAAGACATACTCTGAGGCACAGGGGGTTAGAACTTTAACAAATTTTGAGGGGGCACAGACCAGAAGAACAAGTATAGTACTTACTATACTTAAAATAAATTAGAACTATGCAGTTATAAACATGTATACTTTTGAATGAGTGCCAGTTTAAACTGTTTTTGTACTGTCTGTTCATACTTCAGGATAGTCATTGTCACATTGAGATCTAAGTACCAAGAACCAACAAAAATGGCAATAAACTCAGAATCAGAGGTTGAGACAACACACATAGCTAGTATTCTGTAACTTTCTCTTTACAATAACTATTTTATATACCCTATTACTATTGCCATTTTATAGACTGGAAAACTGAGATGTTAAGAAATCATCTTCACATTACCTATCTATTAAAAAGAAGAGAGAGAGGAAATCCAAGGAGAAAAAGATACAGGAGAAGGAAGAGAACTAGGGAAACCCAACTTTTGACCAAAGGCATAACCCCCAAATTTTTGGTCATTTATTAACCAACAGTAACATTGTGTAAACAAGCTTTTGGATCAAATCTAGCACACTGCCTTTTTTTAATAAATAAAGTTTTATTGAAACACAGCCATACCCATTTATTTGTATGTTTGTCTACAGCTAATACTGAGGCATGATAGCAGAGTGGAGTAGTTGTTAACAGAGACCATATGGCCCACAGAGCCAGGAACATTTACTATCTGGCCCTTTACAGAAAGTGTTTGCCAACTGTGCCCTAAATCAGCTCATAATGTTGACCCTCCAGACTCATTTCATACAGGTGCACAATGAGCACTATTTGAACAGTAGAGTTGCATTTGCCTGAAGCATCCAAAGTTTTCTCACTATTATCTTTGAAATTAAAATTACTCATTTGAAAAATGGTGTATCAGTGTACAGTGTGCAGATATTGGGGTGGAAAAATGCTAACTAGTCCATATATTGGGGGTAAAAAGTGTGCAGATAATGGGGTAGAAAAGTGCTAAGCAGTCCAGATATTGGGGATGAAAAAATGTTAACCATTCCACTTTCCCAGTCTGTCTCCTTTCATCCAGGAACCCAACTGGTAGGAATCCAACCATGCTAGAGTAACTATCAACACCCCAGTGACTAACACCCTGGCACAGCTTCTCCAGTCAATAACTTCCATCTGAATTTCCTTCTCTAAGATTGCATAAATTATCGCTTATATGCAAATATGTCTATGACTTAATTACTAGGGATGATTGGTGATGAATTTTTTGATTATGATCAATCAGTCCTCACAAATCATAAGACAACACTCAGAGCAATCAGCAGGATGCTAATAATGCAGGTTTCCATCCAACCTTGTAACAATCTCCAAACCAGTAAGAATAAGCTCTTTTCTGTAATCTTCATTTTTGAAAAGAATTATCTGAAGAAGACAGTGCATAAGGAAAAAATCAATACAACTATGAAAAATACTTAATGTTACTCATAAATAAAGAAATGCAATATAAAGGGAATAATGATTTTAACCCATCAAAGTGACATCTAAACATTAATAATAATGCCCAAAATGGAAGCAGATTTTAAGGATTGGACCTACTAATATTGATGCAATATTTTTTAGAAGAAATTACCAAATTTGTCCAAATTTAAAATGTACTAATGTGCTTACTCTTAAACTCAACAATATCACAATATCTCTAGAGAAATTATAGGACTTTTTCTAGAGAATTGTTATAAGTTTTAAACATAATACCAGAATTTTTATTTTAATGGTATGATAAAGAAACTTGAAAATAGATATCAATGGGATTGTTTAATGAAGTGTCTCTGTGTGTGTGTGTGTGTGTGCGTATGTATCTATGTGACATTTTAAATAATGTACCAGGTATCTATTCAATGACATGAAAAGTTGCCTGGGATCTACTAAGTCAAAGAAGCAGGCCACAGAAAAATATGTAGAGTCAAATTTCACTTATCATTAGATTTGCCTAGAAGTTTTATTAAAACACAGATTACTGGACTTACCCCCAGAAATTCTGACCTAATAGATCTGGATCAAGACCTGAACATTTCCATTTTTAACAAGTTCCCAGGTGCTTCTGCTGGTCCTAGGGCCACACTTTGAAAACCACTGATTCCTACGGTATGATACCACCGTATGCCTGCACAATTATGCATAGGCATATTCTGAGAGAAAACAATATTGTTGGCTTTCAAACATACAACTAGAAGTAAAAGAAAGTTCCAATTTTACTTTAGGGCCCAGCCTCAGTAGAACAAAGTGATAGATCACTGTCAGGTTTTGGGGCTACATGGGATGTCCAGGTTTGGCTCTCAGATAAACCTGAACAGGCTGGATGCCATGAAGGGGTGCTTGTAATCCTGACGAACTTGGAGGCTACATCAAGGGATCACAATTGTGAGATTCTTTCAAAAATACCTATTTCTCTTTCTCTCTCTTTCTCCTCTTTATCTCATAAAAATAACTTTTTAATTTATAATATTTAATATAATTGAATTGTACTATTAACATATACTTTTGAAAGTTTATTTCTTTTAAGAGACAGAAAGTAAGACAAGTGATCTCTAAAGGGTTTCACATATTGAATCCCCTTTTCCCCCAGCATTTCCATCCATGCACAATTATGGTCATTATATACATAGGTATACACAGTGTGTAAAGGTCAACCCAGGAACCAAACCCTGATTGACCCACCATGGCTGAACCAATAAAACTTTTGTTTAAAAAAAAAAAATTAGAAACCAGCAAGTGGCATAGCAGTTAAGGTGCTAGACTCTCACATGGCCAACCATAGTTTGAGTCCCAGACCCAGAGGATTGAAACTCATTATGGGCTCATGTGCATATGTACCCAAAATTCTGAGAGAAAAATGGAGGAAAAGAATTGATTGCAGCATAGATATCCTCTCTAGGGGGTGATTTCTCACTTTCACTCTCTTTGTCTCTCTCTCCATCTAGAAAGTGCACACACCCTAAGGCAAAAAAAATCTTATAAATATAATTCCTGTGAGTCTTGATTTATAACTACCTCCCTTTTATCCTAAATCCTTATTTCCTGATCAACTTATAAATTCTGAATTTTTTTTTCCTTTTTCTTTCTGCAGAGAGAGAATACATCATTGACTCAGAGTCTCGTATTTGTTTTATACTGCTCTGTGACAAAGTACTGCAGACTTAGCAGTTTAACCTTAGCAACAAAGATTATCTCATACCGAGTTTCAAGAGTCCAAGAATAGCTTAGGTGTGTGGACCTGGCTCTTCTAAGGTATAGTGAAGATATTAACTGGACTGCCATCTTGTCATGCCTTCAACTGGGGTTGGGATGAAGAATCCACTTCTCAGTTTATGCACATGGCTGTTGTCAGGGGACTTCAGCTCCTCAAAAAATGAGTCAAATAATTTTCAGCTCTCTGATTTGGGCTCTTACCAGCTTGAAATTGGCAAAATGATGGTTTATTACTGATATATATGTATTTCTTGTTCATATAACATGTCTTTTTTTCTCATAAATTAATAAATTATCATTCTTGTATCTAAAGAAAAAAGGAAGACAAGATAGAAGAGAGGAAGAACAAGAAGGGAGGAAGGGAAGAGATGGAAGTGAGGGAGAAAAGAAGGAATAAAGAGTAGGAGCAAGAAGTAGAGGGAGGGAGGACCCTCATATTTGAGACGAGGATGCCTCCACATTTCAGGTAGCAGAATATGGTATATCTATTAATGGCCAACTCAGAATCAGAATGCATTCCTTTATTTTGAATATTCACATTGGGATTATTCTATGAGTTCTATGGTTTCATCCAAGAAAACATACAAATGATCAATAGTGACATGACAAGATGCTTAATATTTTTAACTATCAGGAAAGTGCAAGTCAATATCACAATGAGATATCACTTCATGCTTGTTACAATGGCCATTATGAAGAAAATAAGAAAAAAAAATAAGAGCTGGCAAGGATGTGGAGAAATCAGAACCTTTGTATGCTGTTGGTGGGGATACAAAATGGTACTGTCATTGTGGAAGGCAGTAAAGAGGTTCCTCAAAAATTAAAAGCAGAACCACCATGTGATCCAACAATTCCACTTCTTTGTATTTCGTTAAAAGAATTAAAATCATGATCTCAAAGAGATATTAGTACTCCTACATATATATTGCAGTATTATTTGCAATAACCAAGATGTAAAAACAACATAAATGTCCATTGATGAATAAATTGATTAAACAAAAAAGTGGTATAGCCCAGCTGGTGGTATGGTGGTTAAGGCTGACTTTGCAGTTCAAATCCTAGTTCAATACTGAAAAACATGCAGAGAAGGTGGAGCCAAAACTCCTGAGAGAAGAGTCAAGGAGAAAGGATTAAGGCATAACCATTTCTCCAGGGAGGGATTTCTCACTTTCTCTCTCTGTATTTCTCTCTCTCTCTCTCTTTCTATCTCTCCTTAGTGAGCACATGCACCCTATAGCAAAAAAAGGGGGGGGGCATATACTTGCAATAGAGTATTTTTCAACTTTTAAAAAGAAGGAAATTCTGCAATATGAAACAATCCAGATGACCTTGAGGACATTACACTAGGTCACAGAAAGTATGCTGAAAAACACACAATGAAACTTGATGCCCCTTTGGCACTTTGAAGAAAGTTTAGAAAGGTTTACCATCTCAACTGTGATTTCTCCTCCCACCCCTAAGTCACAGTAAGCTAGTCACAGAAGGGCAAATACTGAATCACTCCACTTCATATGAAGTACCTGAAACAGTCGAAATCATGTTAAGAACAGAGTGATGGTTGCCAAGGGCTGCAGGAAGAGGGAACTGAGGAGTCTCTAATCAACAATACAAAATTTCAGTTATGCAAGATGAACATGTTAAAGAGATCTGCTCTATAACATTGTGCCTATAGGTAATAATACTGTATTGCACACTTTGAAATTGTTAAGTATTCTTAAAAGCTAAAATGAAATCAGAAGTAATAATAGTGAATATTTCTTGTATGCTTACCATACAACAAACATGGCGCTAAGTATTTTATAAGTACTACCCCAATTCCCTAAGAGCAAAATAAGGACTCATCTTAACAGAATTTTGCAGGATGAAGAAGTCAAGGCACAACTTGATTGTACACATACTGCTCACAAATATTAGAGCCAAGATTCCATCCCAGGCCTTTAAATTCACAGCCTGGGTCTTAATCACTATGTAACACTATTTTATCCTGGTTTTAACAGAGATAAAAGAAGGAAAGGGATGGGGGTAGAATACACTGCTGGGATGGCAAAGGGCTTTAAAATTTATTCAAAATACAGGAGGGATATCAAGTTTCATTGTGTATTTTTCAACATAAAAGATGACGATGCTTTTTGTGGGTGACAGATTTGGTTTGGCCTGTTCTTACTTAGTGTTATCTTTTTCTCCCCCTCCCACACCAATTCGAAGATGCATTTGCTCTGAACCATTAACCTTCTTGGGCTGGGTTGCCCTGGTGACCAATGGCATTTGCAAGACAGCTGGCTAAGGTCGTGGGTCAGGCCCTAGCTGTGGAAAACAAACCCCTGGCCTTTGCTTCCTCAATAACCAAGCCGGTCTTAACAACTGAGTGGGCTAATTGGCCTGTCCCTTTGAAATGAGGACCCAGCATTTCTGGGTGTTAATAAAATGTATCTAGGAGGACACAGGCCAGTGGTTTCCAAACCTGGCTCACATCAGAATCAGTAGGGAGGAGTCAGAAACACAGATCCCTGAATCTCAACCCAGGCCTCTTAAAGAAGGAGTTCTCGAAGAGTCCATGAACCTGTTTTGGGTGTTTATCTTCCCTAAATTTCCCAGATTATTTTTATGCATGGGTAGATTTAGGAACCACTGAAAAATAGCCTCCCCTCTTGTGTTCCTCTGAAAATAATCAGGTAGAATGGATATTGCAGGTATTCAGGAAAGAAATGGAAGGAGAATTGATGTACACCATATCTCAAGCTTATCCCTCCAGAGTGCTCATGACTGGAGGAAGAGATGACAATAATAAAGCACAGAAGCGCAGGCATTAAGATATGGCACATGTAAGCATACACACATGCATGTACACACACACACCACACACACACACACACAGATAAGTATACATATTTCTGATTTTCTCTAAGACCCCAGTGATAAACCCTGGGAGTGAGGTCCTGTTTATACACACAGATGAGACTGCTAATGCAGATGTAATGCCACTCTTGAATTCCAGAGAAAGAACTTCATTTAATTGAGGCAGTGTAACTGTAACTTTCTGTGATTCCCCAGGAGCCCCACTGCACCGCAAAGGAAGGCAGCAGCTCATGGCTTGACCATTCGGTGGGAGTGCTATTTTCCACTCTTGGTTACTCTGTTTCCCAAGCTGCAAGGAGCCCTCTGTGGAGGTCATTTCCCTGAGCTACTTTGGCAGAGGACAAAGACGAAGTCCAAGCATGGGTGGTCCATCTCCCTGGAGATCTTAATTTCGCTTTACATCAATGAATATCCAAAAAACACAATCCATCCATTGTCACTTTCTAAACTTGGGTTTTCCTAGGGACTGGCAGGCATCTTCAGCCATGACTATCAACAGGTGACCTGTAGAATCTCTCCCATGTATTTTGTCTTACTCTTACAATATGTTCCTTCCCTTGGACTCTCAACAGGTTTCATGGTGGCTGTGGCCAGAAAGATACAGAAGTGATGTGATTCAGAGCCAGGGTTTAGGCCTGTCCATAAACCAGCAGCTTCCAACCCTGTTTATGGAAATAGTTTCTCTTAGAGCCCTGAACAATCATACAAGAAGTCCAATACCTTCCAGAAAATCACTTGGTCAGGCCTGAGAACATAGAGAGGGAAAGGAGCCCAGGTAGGTGCAGTATTTCTACAGAGCTCATCCTCTCAAAGGTGCCAGAGAAGTAAGGAAAGTCATAGACCCCAGTCAATGTTACAAGGAGCATAAAAATAACCCAACTGAGCCTCGGATTTCTGACCCACAAAATCATGACATCCAGTAAGATGGTCCTTGTTCAATGAGATGGTTAAGCTTGGGAGTATTTTGTTACATAGTAATAACTGGGACAGCCTATGGAAAGCCTTCCTCATATGGGTGGTCATATTCAGAGTAAATTTATCTCAAAGTTAGTATCAGCTGCACTTCACCAGGTGAGAGATCCAATGCATTCTGAAAGCAGAAATCTTTAACTCCTATGCTGTGAAAATAATGGCCAATATACACAAGAGGCCAGATGGACCAACCTACTCCATAAAACTGCCCCTTCAACGCATGCACACCATCTCCTCCCTTTCCTCAGAGAGTAGGGGAAGAAGGTGGATGTTCCTTTGAAGAAAAGCAGTCAAACCTCTATTTAAAGAGTTATCCATATTCAAGGGGTTGATTGAAGTGGAGTCAAAATAAAGGAAAGTCCCTGGAAGTCCAAGAGGGGCGATCTGGAAAAGTATAACGCGGTGACTTGTATTATGATGACTCAGTCAAACTGACCCTACCACCCGAGAATAGACTGGATCTAGGGAGGAAATGAATCATGGGAGCCCACAGCTGCAGGTAGAGAATTTCAATCAGAACCATCACTAAATACAGCTCCCAGCATCACAGTCTCCCAGGGAGAAAGTTGCAGTGAATTTTCAGCTAAAGCATGCACACATCCCCCCACCCCATTGTTCTGTAGTCTTGTTTGATGAAACCAGGGGCACCCAGATCCCCTAAAACTTCAGTCCCAGAAAGACAAAGGCAAACCGCCAGTCATTATGTCCAGGGCAAACCAGACCTGGACATGCAAAGAGGAAGTGCCAAGGCAAGGGCCCTGCTAAGATTACAGGCTGTTAATAAGGAAAGACAGAAGCCAGAAGGTTTGATGTACAACTCAACAAGCTGAGGTTAAGGGGAGAGCCGGGGCAGCCTCATTTGCAAACTTGGTCCTGTTTCATTAAGTGAGAGCAGAGACAGCCTGTCTCAGTCCAGCAGAGAAGGAACTCATTATCCACGTAGGGAGCAAGAGATAAGAATCTTTTAATAATTGCTGGGAATTTTTTTATTATGATGTGGAATGCCAATTTAGTCCTCTCCTCACCGGCGGGATACAAACAGCCTCTTTGGGAGTTAAAGCCGCTCCCCCCTGGCTGTGGTCATTAAGGACAAAGAGGAGAGAGACTGATGTTTGCTCTGAGAAAGGCTGTACTCAGGGGGCCCTGCTGGCCACAGGAGCCAAGTCTCCACTGGGCAACACCAGGACTGGCTGGCCTGCCTCTAGAATCTACCCAGAGGCTTCAGAGTCCAGCTGCTGAGACTCTGTCCCAGGCCCTGTTTCCCTTCCTCCAGTCAGCTTGTATCCCTTCAAGACATTCAGGGTATTTGCAAAGAGCTGAGCTGTTATTTCCTTCCACCTTTAAAAGTGTCCTATATAAGGTTTAACCAGAAACTTTGTATCATTATTTGAGAGAGACAGTGATACACTTCCTACTTGGAATAGTTGGCTGTGGAAATGAGCACAATGGAAACTAGACAATTTTATTCTGTTTTACCTAGACACACTTGCCCACCAGAGATTTGGCTCTGTTTAAAAGGGAATTTAGCAAAGGGTTAGGTGATAGAGACAGATTGAAACTAATCTGATGCATTTCCCTGATGTCAAAGAGACTTAAAAGGGGAATGACTTTCTTTCTTTTTGATGTGATCTTACCTCAAGATTTGGGAAGCAATCCAGATGTATGACACTCTCATTTGGAGACTTCTTTTGGGAAGGCTGTGGATCAGCACCCCTACCCCCACCTCCCAATAAGAAACCTGTGTCCTGAGGCAGCATTTCCTTGGGTAGTGACTGTAGTTTGCCCTCAAAGGCAGAGAAGACAGAAGGCCCAGGTCTAACAAAGCCTGCTCATTGCTGATCCTCTGGCCCAGGATTATGGTGGGGGCTCACTTTTCATCCTATCCAGCTGGGGTTTTAGCCCCAGCATTCCAAAGCATTGCCACAAAGGGTCCTTAGCTCTTTTCACCAGCCTCCTTCCCCTCTCTCCCTTCCTGGCTTGGTAGATTCTTTCCTTTTCTCCTCTCCTCTCTTCCTACATCATGCCTGGCGAGATAGATGCTGAATGACAGCGATGGTGGGTTTTAAGGCCGAGGTGTCAGGAGCAATGAAGCGTCTTCAAGTCTTCCAGTCAGATAGACTTGCTGTTTCCATTTCCAAAAGTGAGGGCGCCGTGCCCAGGGCCGGAGGCTCCGGGAGCTGTCTGAGTGTTAGCTCAGCGCCTGCTCCTTGGCTGGATTTCAGAGAGGCCTGAGGAAGTGACGGGTGTTGCTTGCTCCCTGGTGGAATCTGTGCTGACAGCTTGAAGGCTTCAGAAGGCTCTTGGTGCACACAACCCAGGGTAGATACAGCCGAGGGAACTGCCCAAGGGCCTTGCTCTCCTACTTGTTGTACTTTGGGTGTTCTTCCCAGTCACTTTGTTGATAATGATAACAAGTAACAAACAATCACGGCTACAAGGTATTGGGAGGCAATGGAGTAAAGTCACAAAGAGCAGATGTCTCTGGGTTTGAGCACTGCTCTAGCCATTTCCTTGCAGTGTGATCACTCTAAGCCTCAACTTTGCTCATCTGTAAAAATGGATGAGTTCTGCCTATGTGGGAACCCATAGCTGACTGGCGGCCTAAATATGTGTCCAGGAAGACACAGCAAGGCAGGTTAGGAAAGGGGAAGCTGTGTTGCAGTTGTGAAGAAGACACATGACAAGGGTCCAAATTCCACTTCCACCACCTCTCACTTAACCCATCTGAATCTCAGGTTTTTTAATCTAGTAAAGGGGGATAGTGATACTTCCCAAAGCTGTTGGGAGAATTGAGATAATAGCTGTGAAATCTCTCCTGGGAAGAATGGGAAATGAGTCTAGTGAACACCAAAGACAGAAAAGAGAAGATGGAATGGAGGTACAGGATGGCAGTGCCCGGATTTGGCATTCAAAGACCTCTATTGTGGTCTCCTTCTAAGTTCCTGCTCCTAACCACAACTTCTTCCCAATACAGACAGCTCTAACTTGATACCTCTTCTCATGTACATAAACTCCATAAACTAGTTTCTATATACTTGCAAAACTACCCAGCTTGGCTTCTATCTGGAATGTGTATTTTTCTTCTCTTTATCAACTGATAATGATACTGATATTGGGTCATATCTTTATGGATGCATTTCAACAGTTTTTACAGCAAAACAAACTTGTACCTTTTTTTTTTTTTTTTGAGAGAGATTTTTGCTATAGGGCACGTGTGCTTACCAGAAAGACAGAGAGAGACAGAGAGATAGAAAGTGAGAAATCATCCCCCTAGGAGGGATGGCCATGACACAATCCCTTCTCCTCCATTCTCCTCTCAGGATCTTAGGCATGCACACACACGCACCTGGCACGAGTTTAAACCACCAGGTCCAGGACTCAAACTGCAGTCGACTACATGGGAGTCCAGCGACATAACCATTACACCAACTGCTGGTCCCCAAGCCTGTACTTTAATTCAGTTTTTCCAGGAACTTTTTAAAGTCCCCTTGTATGCATGCTTAAGTTGCCACCTCTGTAGAGGTCTCTTGGATGGATTTTTGAATCACATCAAGAAAAGAGATGAGTATTTTCATATTCAGTAACATGTTCCTCTCCTGCCCAGGAGCTGTCCTGGTCTCCTGTTCAAGATAGGCCTAAGCCAGAAGCCCTGTGTATCATAGGATGGTTTCAGGGTTAATATTTGTATTGTTCTGTTTCTCTGATGATTTTGAGTCAAGGAAATGTTCCCTTGGTGTGTTCTCAATTCCTGTGAACACCAAGATAAGAAGAAAATTGTGATAGAAGGAGGGTTACTTTATGCAGCTAAAAATTGAGGAGGAGAAAAAAAGGCAGCTTTCCTGGAACACCCAGTATGCATGCACCATGGTATTCAGAATTCAACTTCAGAGACAGTGTCTCTGACCTCCCAGTTTTGTGCACGGCCAGACATACACAGGCTCTTCAACTTTGCAACTGCTAGACCTGTCTTTGATGGAGCCATCCCACCAAGCATACATGCCTGTTTTCCTCTTTCTTGAGGCTTTCACTTACATGAAACCTTCTTCAGGGAAGCTCCTCTGAATATACTATCTGAAGTCAGATAACTCATTGTTTTTCTCTCTGTCTCCTATTAAATATTTTGTTATACTTAGTTTTAGTTTTGCTTCGTCCTGTATAAAATAAGTTTTAAAACATATTTTTATTGTTTTTGTTTTTTGAGAGAGGGAGTTTTGCTCTAGGGCATGTGTATTCACTGGAGAGATAAAAAGCAAGAAATCACCCCCCCTTCCCCAGGAGGAATGCCCATGCTGCAATTCCTTTTCCTCCATTCTCCTCTAGGGATTTTGGGCACACAGGCACATGCACCCAGTGTGAGTTTTAAACCACCAGGTCCAGGACTTGAACCACAGTCGACTATGTGGGAGTCCAGCAATGTAACCATTATGTTATCTGCTGGTCCCCATGACTTCTGATTTTTGAATAATCATTATACCTCTGTGGTTTTTCAAAGCAAACTGAGGGAACCTTAGAAAGGGCCCGTGCTTGTATCCCCCAGCTGTTTTCCAGTTTTAGGAGGAGCTGAAGAAGCTGCGATAAGCCCCTTTCTGATGCAGCATCCTTTGGAAGATGGAGCCAGGTTGTGACCTAGAGTATGAATGCCCAGATCAGCAGGTCAGACTAATGGAACAGTCCAGAGCCTGCCAGATCTTCCCAGAGAATATCTTTGGAATATATCCACTCCTGTCTTCTATTTGGTTATTTCCTTGACCTGTCTGTGAATTTGCCTGGGAGGTGAGGACAGTGAGGCCGCAGCACCCAGCAGTTATAGAACTGATGTACATGGGAATGACCTTTCCCTGGAATGCAGGCCACCAGTAGATAAGCCTGATCATCAAGTGGGTTGGGAGCAGTGTAGAGAATAGGCAGAAAGGTGCTTCTGGAAAGAGAGTGGATGGCTTTGTGTTCAGGCCCAAGCCTTCCAGGACACACCACACTTTGGGAGTCATTAGCACTGCACTTTTCCGGACATTAGCACCAGCAGATGGGGACCATGGACGATCTCTAAGGCTGGGCCAGCTATCTGATGATCTCATGGCACTGGCACCATGGGGGAGGGCAGAGTGCTGCAAATATACGGAGTATTCAGGCTGGGGCAGAGTTCTGCATATGCCATAGAGACAAAATGAAGGAGAGACATAAAGGAAAGTACAAAGGACATAGGATCGATACCATCTCCTGTGGTCTTAGCATGCCAGACAATGCCACTGGCAATCCCGTGAGGCAGGGGTATTACTGTTCTCACCATCTCTGCCCTGAGTTACTGCAGTGAGCTTCTGAGAGATCTACTTTCACCTTCCCAGAATTCATTTTCCAAGCAGTGACCATAGTCCTGTCTAACTCTAAGTCAGATCAAGGAGCTACCCTTTTTTAAATCCTTTGATGACTTTCCCTCTCTTTCAAGTAACACCTGCTCAGGGGCCAACAGGTTGTGTGGGGTTAAGGCGCTGGACCCTGGCTGACCACCTGGCTGACCATGTTTCAGTCCCAGATCTGGTGACTTGCTTCCTCACTTTCTCTTTCTCTGTCTCTCTCTCTCTCTCTGGTAAGTGCATGTGCCCTGGGGCAAATTTTAAAAATAAAAATAATAAATACAATTTAGAAACTAATTCTTTAAAAAATAAAGAAAGGAAGGGAAAAAGAATAATATCTGCTCTTGCTCCTGTCCTCAGCTCTCCTCCTGCTGACGTGCTCCCTCCCCTCTAGCCATCTTGCCATCCTTGCACTGAGAGGGCACTCTCACCTCAGGACCTTTGCCTATCTGTTCCTTTGCCTGGAATCCTCTTCCTACATAACTTTTCATAGTTTGCTCTACACTTCACTCACTTTGTTCAAAATGTTTCCTCTTCTGAAAGGCCTTCCCTGGCTGCTTTAGCTTAGAAACATTCCCCACCTCTTTTTACCACCTCAGCCTGTTTTCTCTGTTCTTTGTAGCACGTACCTAAACCTGACACAGTACTTGTTCTTTTGTCTTTTGCCAATTATCTGACCCTGACTGGAATGTAAGTTCCACAAGGCAGGAATTTGCTGTCTTTCTTCATGGGATTTTCTGGGTTAAAAATATGTAGAGTGTTGGGGCTGGCAAGTGGCATGGTGGTTAAAGGCGCTGGACTCCCACATGGCCGACCACGGTTCAAGTCTCGGACCTGGTGGCTTGCTTTCTCACTTCCTCTCTCTCTCTCTCTGTCTCTCTCTGATCAAATTGGAAAATAATAATGATAATAATAATAAATAAAAGTTAAATAAAATAATTATTTAAAAAAATATGTAGAGTATAAAGATCCCACATGGCTGAGCACATGTATATATGTGAGCCCAAAATCCTGGCAGGATGGAGAAATGGAAGAGAAGGGATATGGCATGACCATACCCTATTGGGGTATGCTTTCTCCCTCTCTCTCTTTGTGTCTCTGTCTCTCTCTGGCAGGTCCACATGCCCTCTAGCAATAAATAAAAAAGGAGGTCTAGTTCCCAAAGTGTCCCAATTAATACTTAACTCAATGTGAGAGTGAGTGTAGTTACTATACGACAGGAGAAATATCTTCAAGTTACTTAATCCTTCTAACAACTCAGTGAGGTAGGTTTCATTGTCAATTCTATTTTACAGACAGGGAAATGGTATTTTCCAGAGGCTAAATAACTTGGTCAGGTGGCACTGCTACTGAGCAGCAGTCAAGGGCTGGACTTCAAGTGGCCCAATCTCTGGCCCTCTAGTTGGTGTGGGTGTAATCCACACAGAATGCCTGGAAGCAAGTGAAGCTAAATGAGGGTCTCTCACCCTTGAAATGACCCAGGTAAAGAATAGTTTCGGGCCTGGATCGTTGCAATGTGGCCTCTGCCCAGAGCAAACCTTTTGGGAGTAATCATGTTAATGTTTTTGCCTCATAGCCCAAAAAAGGCAGGAGCTATAGGAGTCTCTCCCAAGGAAAAGAGATTATAGCTTCCCCATGTGAGCTCAGCCCTGCAACATCTGAGTATCCCTGATTCACTTGAAGCTCAGTTCACTTTAATCTCCAGCAATAAATAAAAAGGGTCTATTTCCCAGAGTCCCAACAAATACTTAACTCAATATGGGAGTGAGCGAAGTTATTATGGGCCAGGATGAATGTCAAGTTCCTTAATCACCTGCATAAGGCGAAGTGATTCCTTTATGACTTGGCAGGGGCTATTGGGTTTGCATCATTTCTCCTGCCACTTCCATCTAGCAGCTATGTGACGTGCTCCCAGGTGAGGCCCTCACTTTGTGCCTCCACTCAGAATCCATGACTTTCAACAAGTCCAGTCTAGCCCCATGAAGGCATAACAAAAGCACATTTTTCATATGACCTGGCACCTTCTACCTGCTTCCAGACTTTCTCAATACCAACTTGGTCCCTGCATTTCCTCCTATGCCACGTAGCTGTACCTCCCCAGATGCTCAGTGTGCACCTTTCCCACATTCCCTGTGAGCCTATTCTTTAGGGTTTTCTCATTTCCATCTCTGAATTCCAACACACAGACCCTGATGCCACCTCAGCTCCAGTTTTAGTAACTTAATCGAAATTCCAAAACCAACATTTAGATACTGGAAACTTGGTGCCATTAGTAGAAAATGCAGAGCCAGTATATCGAGAGATACCAAAGGGGGGCTAATTTAAAATTTAAATGATTTGCACACTTTCAGCCTGCACATATATTCTAGTATTGATCACAGCTCTTTGGAAGCTATTTACGTTTTCCGCACACCTATAAGGCTGAGATTTATACTGCATTTCGTGTTTAACTAGGCTCTTAATGCACCCTGTTGAACCATAGTATTGGTGGGCCTATTGTAAATTTCAGCTTCTGCTCTAAATTGATTTGCTTAGTGGAGTTGAATTTAGGCCATTAAAATAAATAAATAAAATTAATAAGAGAGGTTTCCAGGCCCTCATGTCATATTAAAATCAACCAAAGGTGGAGAGACACAACATGCAGAGTCACAATTGGGCTTAGTGTGCCAGACTCAGAGTACGCAAGATTTCTTTAGATTGGGCCCCATATAATAAACACCAGCAGTGAAGAATTAAGGGAGGGGCTAACTGGAGCAAATGGACATGCTGATTTGAAGTTAATAAGGTTTGAATTCAAATCTTGACTTTATTCACATGCCCATAACTAGGTCTTCTCATTCTTGTTTTCCAAGTGAACGGTCCAGCCCAGTGAGTAGGTGAGTTCTAGTCCCCTCTAGGGAGTTCACACAGTTATAGTTAACTTTCCTCAGCTAGATACTGAGATAGATCCAGCCCTTGAGTTGGAAAAGAAGAAAACAATCTTCAGCTCTCATCTAGAAGTGAGGATTGAAAGCGTATGGCTTTGATGACCCCTTAAAGTCATTGAAAGGTCTATGTTATTTCAACTTAGTGAATTTAACAACCTCAGTGCCCTTCAAGCTACCGGGATCCACACCAGTTGGAACATAGTCCCACTATTTTCCAAAATATTCCTTTCATATAGAGGGCTTAGTTTGCCTCCTTTATGGGAAAAACAGTCCTGATATCAACAGATGATTTACAACCTATTGCTGTCTTTCTGGTTCTCTGAAAAAGCATAATTTTCCTCTGTAGTCAATATAGTGATGCTGGTTATTTAAGATGGCTTTTTATTGGTACTCAAAGCACACTGGTCACTAGCCATTGTCATGAGGAAGCTGCCATCAAAGGGTTCCTCTGAAGGAGGAACAAGTCCTTAGAGGCTGATGTGGCCAGGGTTCTGATAACTCCAGGGGAAGGTATGTAGTAATGAGAGAGCTAACATCCTTCTCTCCTCAGCTGGGTCAGGCAAGGTCTTCACTGTGCTCCCTCAGCCTGAGTCCCTTGATTAGCCATTTCAGAATTTCCCAAAGAGGGCATACTCCTCTCTTCACAAGGCATGGTCCAATGTCTCTGTGAATGCTTAGCCCTGAAACGAGACATACACGTGGCCTTTCTATCCATTCAATGGTTCTCATTCTAACCTTGACTTATGACATATGGGTCCCATCTGAAAAGTAACATAGTTTTGAAAATGTTGAATCCTGTGACCAGCAAATGGCATGATGATTAGGGTGCTGGACTCTCATGTGGCAGACAATGATGATTAAGGTGCTGGACTCTCATGTGGCAGACTATGATTGGAGTCCTGGACCTGGTGACTTGATTTCTCACTTTTCCTCTCTGTCTCTCTGTGATCAAATTAAAATTAAAAATAATGAATACAATTAAACAAATAAATAAATCTTAAAAAAATTAAAATGGATGAGCAAGTGTTCCTCTGACTGTTTAAAACAATAAAAAAGAAAGAAAATGTTGGATCCATGAGAAAACAAGGGATAAGAAGGAGATGACCCAAGCTCTACTTCAATAACATGTGCTACATACTGCTGCTTTGAAGGCTAGGGCTATGCAGAAGGTCTAGGTTTGATTCTACACTTATTCTAAAAGCTGGAGTGATGGTACAAGGCTGCAGTCCCAGATATTTGGGAGGAGGATGAAGGAAAAATCACAAGTTTGTAGCTAGAGTGAACTTATTCTAAAAGCTGGAGTGATGGTACAAGCCTGCAGTCCCAGATACTTGGGAGGAGGATGAAGGAAAATCACAAGTTTGTAGCTAGAGTGGGCAATACAACAAGCATGACTGTCTGAAAGAGCCAGGTACAGTGGCTCTCCACCTGTGGTCCCAGCTACTCAGGAAGCTGAAGCAGTAGGACCATGAAATAGGGTGAGCTTGTCAAAAATAAATAAATGAATAAACAAATGCCAGTAAATAAATAAATAATATTTTAAAAGAAAAGAAAACAACATAAACAGATATTTGTATATATTTGTTTTGCAGCTGAGAAATATTTATTGAGCCCCTTTAAACAGGTTGAATAAATGATTGGCAGATATACATGTCTAGCAGAAATACAAATGCTATAGTAGTGCCCTGGTAATTCCTTCTAGCTAAAATGCAGGATGCTGGGGGTATAGGAGATAAGGAAGGCAGAAGCTATTTGCAAGAAGCCTATAAACTTATAAATGCCAGGCTAAGGGGGTTAGGTATCATTCTGTATGACAGTGACTTATATAAAAGGGATTTTGAGCAAGGGAGTGACATTCAACTTGTATATTAGATTTTTCTGGTGATGATATGAGAAGTGAATGGGATAGGGTGAGCTCGATGCACAGAGTTTAATTAAGGAAAAATTTCTCTGGATGAGAGGTGATGGGACCTTAAAATCATGAACAAATTATAATACTGTTCACAAATGAGATGACCTAAGTGGTCTTCCACCAGATATTATAATTACTCCATTTTATACACATCTGTACACACAGAGACACACCCCTACCTCACACCATGCCTAAGTACCACAGAAATTATTTTTATTTACTTACAAACTATCATTTCAAAAATTTAAAACACATTTCAAAGCAAAATGACTCCCCAGTTTCTCGTAGGCTGATCTCTTCTAAACCTTAGACATATGTGAGGAACTGGAATAAGAATCAATTCTGCTGACTCCATAGAGTTCCTTTCTAGCCTCCGTCATTTTTGTACAGTATGAGCATACTGCTTCCTCTTTACTCCAAGTACATCTGCAGAGCTGGGAGAAGTTGTAACAAACCTTTTCTATGAAATCTGGGCTCTCTTCAAAGGAGTGATACTATTTCAGTAAAACATCTACACACGAACTCACCCTGTTATAAAAATCCATTTAAACAGATCCTGGCTTATTTGCTGTAACCAGAGCAGAATGGAACTGGAGCTGGGGTAATTAAACCCTAATTTATCAACACTTTAGGGAACAGCACATCTGGAATGGAGGGCTTAAAAATGGGGTGGATGGCCAGACTGGGTCAGGCTGGCCTTGACTAGATTCTGAGAAGGAGCAAATGTTTTCTTAAGGAGTGTACCGATACTTACCTGCACAGCCTATAGAAGGAATCCAAGGAAAGAATTATGCCAGATCTCACTTGTTATAATGCCCTCAGCTGGGTCCAGGGACTATGGAGCCAGCTGGGGTCAACAGAAAAGTTCATTTCTTTGGAGATTTCTATGTACCTCTTACAGGCTTATATAGGGATGAGCGAGTGTTAGGAAAGTACTAAGTATCCGTTACGTGCCTGGCACTGTGCTATGTTTTAAAAATAAAATTAGGTTCTACATTGCATGCCAAGTCCAATCTTCCTAAGAGGAGTTAAATAAGAATTGTTGCCAGCCCACTTTCAACTCACATTTTCTGCGAGTGCCTTTCAGTTTATCCACAGCCTCCCAGTTACTCAAAACGATCAGGGCCAGACCAGGACTTTCTACCTGGCCTTTGTGCATGCTCTGCCTGCAACCTTTCCCTCCTCGTTTAACTCTGATTCCTCTTTCACATCTCTCTCAAGGGTTCCCTTCTCTGTGACTCTTTCAGGAAGAATTATGTTTTTTGCTCTCTGCTCATTCTGATTTTTATTCATTCACTTATTGATTTGTTCATTCAATCAGAAAAATATTTACCGAAGCATTTAATTATATTTCAGGCATAGTGGTCGGTGTTGGAGTCAGAGCAGTGAATGAAACAACACCCCTGTGCTCATGGAGTTTACTTTCTACAGGGGAGGAAAAAAGAGGGGGGAAAAAGTATAATATATGAGATGTCTCCAAAAAGTTCAAGGAAAATGCATATTGTAAAATAACTGCCTGGATCCAAATTTTTTTTGCACTGAAATAAACTCAAACTTTAATAACATTTCTCTGTGATCTTCTTGAAGTTGTCTTGGAGTAGGTGGTGAGATGACTAGGAAGAAAACAAAATATGTGGGAATGGAGCCTGAGAGAGTGGGTGATCTTTTAAATAGGATGGTCAGGAGAGATATCTATGACAAAATGACATTTGAGCAGAGGTCTGCAGAAAGCTAAGGAGTGAGCTTTGCAGTTACTTAGAGGATGAGTTTAAGAGCAGGACAAGCAGCCGGTAAAAGGACCCTGAAGCAGGATTGGGAACGACATATTCCAGTGAGACTGCACACTCTCACATCTATGTCTACTATACACGTAAGTCAATGGTCCAACCTGCTATGGTTTCTCATCTCACTTTACCCCTAGACTGAAGATCAGGGATGATGCTGTGTTCATGTCTGTAACCTCAGGACCTAGCGCAACTCTGGGATGTAGTCAATATTTAATAAATACTTGTGGAATGAAAGAATAAGTACTCTTAAAAATCTCCTCAAAAGGGTTTTGTAGCTGAGGAAACAGAGACATGAGTTAAATAGCATTTGCATGCTTACTAAGTAAGCAATGTTGTTCAGATTCTGACCCACAACTGTAAGTCGCAGAGCAAAAATATTGCGCCGTTGGGAAAGTCATAATGCATTTCTGCATAGAAATACACAGAAAAATACATCATGACTTTCCTGATGACCTAATACCTTAATAACACCCTTACGTGTGGGGTTAGAGCAGATCCTTTTGCAAGTCCAGGGTATCAACAGGTATTTCTGACCCGAGTTAACTTGGCCCACCTGCATGCCCACCTTTCTGGCAACCTTCTAACATATCCACGAGAGTAACCAATGCTGCATTTGTGCCATTCCGTCTGCCCTGCAGCCTGTCAGTGTTATGTGAGCAGAGTAGGGACTGAATATATCTTGGGTTTGGTCCATCTCTATAGCTGGGTGTTAGAGGGAAATGGGGACAGCAGGGACTATTTGTAAGAGCTGGAGTGGAGCAGGGTACCGTGTGCACAGAACAGAGTAAGGCAGAAGGTCAGCGGGAGAAAGGTTAGAGGTATTCTTTCCAAAGGTCTAATGTGCATTGAGTTAGGCATAGCTCTGACCAACAGGGCTTTCTCTGGGGCCCAGGTTGGGAGTGAGAAAAAAGGGAACAATGGGAGTACTCCTGGGCTGGGCAAGTGGACAACAGGGACCTCTGGAAGAGCAGCTGAGCAGCAGTGAGAGAGGCAGAGGTACAGTGTGCTGTGTGCGTGGTGGGCAGGTGCAGCACCAGGAGCAACAGGGCCCTGTGCGCTCTGCCTGCAACCTTTCCCTCCTCGTTTAACTCTGATTCCTCTTTCACATCTCTCTCAAGGGTTCCCTTCTCTGTGACTCTTTCAGGAAGAATTATGTTTTTTGCTCTCTGCTCATTCTGATTTTTATTCATTCACTTATTGATTTGTTCATTCAATCAGAAAAATATTTACCGAAGCATTTAATTATATTTCAGGCATAGTGGTCGGTGTTGGAGTCAGAGCAGTGAATGAAACAACACCCCTGTGCTCATGGAGTTTACTTTCTACAGGGGAGGAAAAAAGAGGGGGGAAAAAGTATAATATATGAGATGTCTCCAAAAAGTTCAAGGAAAATGCATATTGTAAAATAACTGCCTGGATCCAAATTTTTTTTGCACTGAAATAAACTCAAACTTTAATAACATTTCTCTGTGATCTTCTTGAAGTTGTCTTGGAGTAGGTGGTGAGATGACTAGGAAGAAAACAAAATATGTGGGAATGGAGCCTGAGAGAGTGGGTGATCTTTTAAATAGGATGGTCAGGAGAGATATCTATGACAAAATGACATTTGAGCAGAGGTCTGCAGAAAGCTAAGGAGTGAGCTTTGCAGTTACTTAGAGGATGAGTTTAAGAGCAGGACAAGCAGCCGGTAAAAGGACCCTGAAGCAGGATTGGGAACGACATATTCCAGTGAGACTGCACACTCTCACATCTATGTCTACTATACACGTAAGTCAATGGTCCAACCTGCTATGGTTTCTCATCTCACTTTACCCCTAGACTGAAGATCAGGGATGATGCTGTGTTCATGTCTGTAACCTCAGGACCTAGCGCAACTCTGGGATGTAGTCAATATTTAATAAATACTTGTGGAATGAAAGAATAAGTACTCTTAAAAATCCCCTCAAAACGGTTTTGGAGCTGAGGAAACAGAGACATGAGTTAAGTACCATTTGCATGCTTACTAAGTAAGCAATGTTGTTCAGATTCTGACCCACAACTGTAAGTCGCAGAGCAAAAATATTGCGCCGTTGGGAAAGTCATAATGCATTTCTGCATAGAAATACACAGAAAAATACATCATGACTTTCCTGATGACCTAATACCTTAATAACACCCTTACGTGTGGGGTTAGAGCAGATCCTTTTGCAAGTCCAGGGTATCAACAGGTATTTCTGACCCGAGTTAACTTGGCCCACCTGCATGCCCACCTTTCTGGCAACCTTCTAACATATCCACGAGAGTAACCAATGCTGCATTTGTGCCATTCCGTCTGCCCTGCAGCCTGTCAGTGTTATGTGAGCAGAGTAGGGACTGAATATATCTTGGGTTTGGTCCATCTCTATAGCTGGGTGTTAGAGGGAAATGGGGACAGCAGGGACTATTTGTAAGAGCTGGAGTGGAGCAGGGTACCGTGTGCACAGAACAGAGTAAGGCAGAAGGTCAGCGGGAGAAAGGATAGAGGGATTCTTTCCAAAGGTCTAATGTGCATTGAGTTAGGCATAGCTCTGACCAACAGGGCTTTCTCTGGGGCCCAGGTTGGGAGTGAGAAAAAAGGGAACAATGGGAGCACTCCTGGGCTGGGCAAGTGGACAACAGGGACCTCTGGAAGAGCAGCTGAGCAGCAGTGAGAGAGGCAGAGGTACAGTGTGCTGTGTGCGTGGTGGGCAGGTGCAGCACCAGGAGCAACAGGGCCCTGTGCAGACTGCAGGGAGGCCCCATGTCCCTGGCTCTGGTTGGTTTACCTTGTCCTGGATGTTTGCCTTGGCAGCCCTGGAGCATGAGCCTTGGCCTCAGTGTGATTCCCTAGCGGCCAGGCAGCCAGGCCAGCACACCTGAAAGTCATTAGCCTGGGGTCCCATTTTGTTCTCACATTTCCAAGCAGTGACCCGCAGCCATGTGTGACGGGGCAGGCACTTTATCATTTTGCTTTCCCCGGCCCACTCCACCCTGTTGGCTTCCCCTCCCAACAGTGCATGCCCAAGGCCAACCAATCCCCCCAAACCTAGAGCTAACAAGGCCCCTTTTCTTTCCTCTTTATTAATTATTGATAAAATTTCACTACCATTTACACAATCTACTTAAGTCAGTTTCATTATTCTTTTTTTATTCATGAAGACACTAAGGCTCTGAGTAGTTTAGTGGCTTTCCAAGAATCACACAGCAAATAGGGAGCAGAATCCAGGCAGAAGCAGAGGCCTGTCTGAGATCCACAAGTTACTGAAGTGTGGGCATCCTTCAGCCTCTCCCTTAGGTGTACTGGCTGGCCATTCTACCATGCCTCTTTCCAGCCTGGACATCTTAGCCTACCTTCTCACCTAATGTTCACCCACTGCTCAATGTGTCTCAACATCAATTACTCAAAAATCTGTTTTATTTATATTGTATTTGCAATCACTTGGGCATTATATTATTTTTATCTTTAAAATGTGATACTAAATATATTTCTCTAGAAATATATTTTTCTAATGTATGCTTATAATCTTATAATTTTCTAAAGCACTGGTCCTTTTTTTTTTTTTTTTTGGCTGTTTAGATTTTTTTGCCATTGGGCATATACGTTCACTGGAGAAAGACAGAAAAAAGAGGGAAGTGAGAAAGCATACCTTACAGGGAATGGCTGTGCCACAATCCCTTCCCCTCTCTTCTCCTCTTAGGATTTTGGCCACAAACACACGTGTCTGGTCTGTTTTTCAGGCTTCTGGGTCCAGCACTGAACTGCAGAATTGGTCATGTGGGATCCAGTGCCTTAACCACCATACACCTGTTGGCCCAAGAGCATTGGTTCTTAACCAAGGACATTTCTCCCCCAGGTAACATTTGGCAATGTCTGGAGACTTGTTTAGTTGTCACAACTGGGGCAGGATGATAGTTCCTGGTATGTAGTAGAGAGAAGTCAGGGAAATCTTACACATCCTATAAGGCACAAGACAGTCTTTCAATAACAAAAGACTCTCCAGCCCAATGTGTCAATAGTGCCAAAGTTGAGAAAGTCTGCTCTAAAGCATCAATACATTTATATACTTTCTTCAGACTATTATATTTCTAGAAATAAGTACTTAGCATTGGTAATATGACATTATGAATCTTTATCTAATGTGCTATAGTTTTTCAAGCCAGATCATTGGAGTTGACTGTGTGAATTTCTTCCCAATTCCACAATCAATTTAGGTAGTATAAAATCGACCAAGATGGAAATATTTACACCACGGAAATAGACAAATACTACATAGCAACATTTTTTAGGGGAGGGAGGGTTTGTGTTTTGTTTTGCTTTTGGAAAGCCAGCTTAACAGTAAACCATTAAAAAATTTTTATGTGTAGAGGCCAGCAGGTGGCATGGTGGTTAAGGCACTGGCCTCACCCATGGTGGTTCAAGTCTCAAACCTGGAAGCTTGGTTTCTCAATTCCCTCCCTCTGTTGCTGGCTCTGTCTCTCTCTGGTCAAGTTAAAATAATAATAATAATAATAATAAATAATTTTAAAAATTTTTATGTGGCAGAAATTGTGCATTGTCTCATTTGATCCTTAAAAATTAGTCTGAAGTAACTAATATTATTACCTCAATTTAAAATTAGGAAACTGAAGCATAAAAACTTAACATACATGATGTCATTATCAAGTGGTAAGGATAGAATTTGAAGCTAAGAAGACACACTCTAGAGCCTGCACTGAAAGCACTACACAGTATGCCCGAATATTAATTAGAAAAAAACTGAAATGCACTATGTATTCCTGAGGTAGTCCTTTTGGGACTGATGAGTAGATATTTACATTAATGTATCATACTCTAATATTATTGAACAAATTTGATACCTTGACAAAGGAGACTTGGTTTGAAGTACTTCCTTTTAGGTAGTAAGTGTATGCATTTTAATATGAATGGTGATTAAACAAACTCACTAAAGAATTTGTAAAATCCTAATATATTTCTCCTTCGAATTGATGCTTAAATGCCACCTTTTCAGTGAAGTCTTTCTTAATTAACATTCTAAAATCACTATTCCATTACCTCTCCAAAGGCACACCCTAGTCCCCTTCTTTTTTAATTTTCTCTACAAACTCCTTAAGGCTGAGTTTGTTTTGTTTTTCATTTCAAAGTCTTCAAAACCTAGAACAGCATTAGTACATAATACACTCTCATGAAAAGATCTGTTGAGTGAAAAAATAAATGACAACTACAGAGGCTTCTCAAGGGTAAAGAACAGTCCCATCACTCATGAAAAGGGCCTATGTTTGATACATATTTATGAGAAATACAAAGTAAGGTGGGATAAACTGCTAAACAAATCTGTTAAACTTATTTCCAATAACCATAAATGGGAAACAAATTGTACATCTTAAACAACTATGCTGGTTTAGCTGAATTAAGGATGATCTTCTGAAATAGATGGAGCTTCTCCCCTAAGTCATGCCAGAGCACTCATCATTTGCCCCAACCATTTGGGGGTCTGACTTGGGGCCCAGACAGCTCCCAGCCATAGGCACTAAATAAATACAAACAAAATTGAATCTATCAATGCCAAGCCTTGGGGAAGACTGTGTTTATTAAAGAGGAACATCCTCATCATCACTAGCTAGCTCCAGGAGTGACTCACAGAAAGAGAAGTTCAAAACATCCTCTTAGAAAGAAACATAGTCTTGGTGAGTGCTTCAGCCTCACTGGTATTAGGCAACTATAGGGAGTTGCCAGATGTAGCAACTGGAAAAAGTGGTGTCTGGTGAAATTTGAATTTCAGATGAACAACAAATACTTTTTGAGCATAAGTATGTACGTGCATGCATACTTTTTATCCAAAATCTAAATTCAGTGTTTCATCTGGCAACTCTGGCAGGGAGCTCAAGCCTGACTCTAGAGTTGCCTGGTTACTGTCAGGGACTCTGTTATACAGAATGCTGAGGAGGCAAGGATGGAGAACAGAGGCAGGAAGCAGCCTCCGGGACACGATCAGTCAACAATTCTGGGCACAGGCAGTCCCTCCTGTCTGCTCCAGAAAGCACAATATTTGAGAACCAGACAGTCCCATTCCTGGCATGCACCTAAAACTCTTTGTTTTCTTTTCTTTTTTTTTTCGCACATACATCCAGTGATTTCTCTTGCATTGCTTCTTTTGTATTGACAATAAGAATTGCCATGAAGCCTACTGACGCAGAGTACAAAGAACACTCCTAAAAATACAGATCCCGTATACATCTGAGGGGAACCTGTTTTTTGCTTTTGTTTTTTTAAATCTCTTTGGGAGATTCTGATAGTTATCTATTTTGGGGGAGCCACCATTTTTAGGCCTGCATCTGAATACCTCAGTTCCACCAGCTGTTATATACGTTGTTAGGAAGTCTTGGAGTTCAGTTTCATAGTGACAACTATCAAGGTGGGAGTGAAATTAGGCCCACCCATGGAATAGGTGAGATATCGGAAAATATGGTTTATGTTGCCATGGAAGGATAAACAGCCAATGAAAGAGGTGGTAAAAACACCAAAAGTAAGCACAAAAAATACTGGAGAAACATGGGTAATGGGAGCAGGAGGGGTCTTAGATGAATTAGGGTGGCTACTACTATGAGAAAATCTGGGTCTTAATTCTAAAGTCCATAGGAAAAAAGTAGTTGGAATAAGGGATGCAATGACCTGGGCTGGTTGGCAGCACAAAATCAAGTGAACTCAAAAATTAATTCATCTTTCTAAGGTTGAATGGGCTTACGTATAAAATGAGGATTCATTAATTTTGTTCAATATGCGTGCCCACAAGCCAATCATCAACTAGAGTGTTAGAAATATAGCAATGCATAAAGTATGTAGAATGTCTACCTTCACAGAGCCTACTGGCTGTCAGGGAAGGAAAAAAGATAAAAACTAAAAGAGTAAATCTTAGGATAGTTATATCTAATCATTGCTAGCTAATACTGTAAAGGAAACAAATAGATCTAGTGAAAAATGCTTTTAAAAATTAACCACACACATAAATATAAAACTGTGAGTAGAGAGGACAAAAGGTTGAGGAGTCTATCAGTCAAGGTGCAGCCAAGAAAGCAAATCATGAGGCAGGTACTTCAACTGAGAGAATTTAATGTAGGGAATTAGTTTCAAGTTATATGAAAGACTGAAACAGCAAAGAGGAGATGAGGCAATCTGGAGTTTAGCAACTGTGGAAAGTGACTACATCCTCTAAGGCTGGAGAGACAAAGTAACAAAGCAGATTTATAGGATCCTAGGACTCTACGAAGGTGGAATTGTGGTAGACCTGCTGGGACCTTTAATAAATAAGTTGTCCAGTGACAACTGGAGCTTCACAGCTGCTGCCAGAAATGCTGCCCCAGGTGGAGAGAGGGAGAAAATTACCATGTTTTTAATTTTTTTTTCTCTATTCTCTATTTCCTACCAAGTTCTTCAACTGCCACATCTAGCCAGAAACATGTAGTCAAGAGAACCTGGAAATGTAGTTTTCTGAAATACAGAACATGTGAAGAGAAGGGTAGTGAACATCTCTGAGTGCAAAAAAACAAATGACCTGCACAAGTGGTAAGTAATAGATTGGAGACATGTAATAATGATAGTGACAGTCTCATTGGGTGTTATCATGGCAGAAGAAATCATATGTGTGAAATGCTTGGCACAGTGTTCATATAAATTGAGTGTGTGTGTGGTGCATGTTACATGCTCAAATCATATTAGTTTAATGGTTTAGTATTGGCTCTCAGAAGTTTTGACAACTGAGTTCACACATAGTGTAGGATATCAGTCCCGGAAGGGATGTGAGACCAAAGAAAGGCATACATAAGAGCAAGACAAGGACATGGACCTCATGGGGAACCGTAATGCTGGATGAACAGGGAAGGGGTTATAAGAAGACTTTAGCAAGTTCCTGCTTTCATTATGAGTTCCACAAGACAGACTATGCCTGACATTAGAGCTGAGGCATGACTTTCAGAACAAAGCATGAGCCATGTTCAATCAACTTATGTCAATGGATGGTGTGACCTCTTGGGTAGATGAAGTTCCACATGGGAGTTAAGAATGCCTTATATTGAGAAAGGCAGTGGTCTCTGTTTCTTCTTTCACACCTGTGGATAATAGGGTAGAGATAATGATATGGATGTGATGGGGTGAGTTTTATGAGACTATTACATTAAAATATGCTCCCCCATAAAAACAGTCAGGCTACTAAGTTTCCTAAAGACTGATTGATTCAGTGGGATATACCACTAGATACATATACTTGATATGGCATACCGAGTGCTAATATCATACAAGGCATACTCAAAGTTTCCTGGAGAGAACTTAAGGAAGGGACTATACAGAGGTGTAGTGAGGGACTTGGGGAGCAGCTATGGAGGAATCCAAGGCAGGGTGCTGGGAGCAGTCCAGGGAGACCCTTGAGGGATAGCCACATGAAAGGAGCCATAATGTCAGAACTGCAGTGAGGCAGGTATGAGGGTGGATGCGTATATGTTCCCAAAGATCTCTTCTTCTGCCTTCATGTAAACTACTAGTGCCTCCTTTCAGCTGAGTTCAACCAGAAGCAGGGGGTCAAAAGCCTGTAAGTAAGACAGTTTTCAGGGATCAACCTCCTGAGACACAGGATAGCAAGAGACAGGTAATTGATCAGGAAAGCAAAGAGTGACAGAGTATGTGACACACAAAAGCTCTTAAACTCAAACTCTAATAGCATTCACTCTCTAGTTGTCCAGCCAGAATCTCGAACCACATTCCATTGGCCAGTTTCTCCTGAAGACTTTCCTCTTTTGAACTTAGAACAAAGATCTGAGTAGAATATACAAGACAAAGAATGTATTCAAGAGATAGTTTCCAAAATGGCATGCAGGAATTAGGTTGTACCAAGTCATGAGAACTGATTGTTAAACTTAGAGGACTTTTGTGTGCTAGTTGTTAGACACGACAATGAATAAAAATTAAGTTAAAAAAATTTTAGTTAAATAACTTGCATTTAAAAAGGTAATAAGTACTCAAAATCCATTAATTATTTTACTACATTTTACTATTATCAATGCTTGTGATGTTATTTGCATCTATGGTACCCATATGGTGGAAATAAGATATAATATTGTGCTAACTGTGCATCTATTCCCAACAACCACATTCAGTGACTTTTCAGTGACAGTTTAGAATTGGCAATAGTAGGAATATTTACACCATGGAAATTGGCGTATGCTACAAATCAAAGTTTGTTTGTTTGTTCCAAGAGAACTGCTTGTTGAACATATACCAGCTCAATACTAGAGTCTCCCCTCTTTGCATTCCCCTTCAAATCTTGTCCAGACTTTGAACAACAAGAAGAAAAAATGGTGTCACAAATCCTTAAAAGCCTTTACTTCTTTGATGAACAGAATGTTTTAAGGGAAAGGTTGGCATTTTGCCTGACTTAATCAAGTGTGACCTGAAGATTTAAATAAACAAGAAATTATGAGGGTTTTCCCCCCATGTTAAGTTTTTTAACAATCAAAGCAAACTTTAATCTGACACTCTGAAATAGGGTGAATTAGATAGGGGACAAGAGAGTATGAAGTGATTGGAACTAGGATTAAGCAATATCTGTGTTTCTGTTACCCAGCTTTCTGAGATACAGACAGGCCCTCAAAAGTGGGAAGATCTTTATTAATCACCCCTTCACTGGAAGACTATACTGTAAGAAAACAAGCTCAGAAGATCGACAGACCTGGATTTGGGCTTCTTAGCAATGTGGTATTAGGGAAAGTTCCTTCTTGTTTTCTTTTCCATACGTTGAAGGTTTTAATGTCTACTTCATGAAGAGGGGGGAAAACTTGGAGTGACAAAGTAAATGAAAGCAATTGACACAATGTGTTCATTGATCGACTCACTTAGCAAATATTATCATATCACATTCAAAATTGCATACTGAAGAAAATCAATGCAGTTCTGACCTCATGAGGATCATAATTTAGCAAGCAAAACATACATTAAACCATTAAACTTAAAATAATTTTATTGCTATGATGAGGAGCCCACTACAGGAATGAATGTGTCAGTTAAGCTAAACCCAGGAAGATCAAAAACCTCTAGGGTACTCAATAACACGTGTATTTTCTTTGTCTAGGCCATCTCTCTCTCCCTGAAAGCAGACAAAATCTATGACCACACAAGTTTTCTGGGAATTTTTTTTTTTCCTTTTTTGCTCAGAATGAGCACCAATATTTGCAAATCTTTGCTTGTAGCTTTTCTCCAGGGGAAAACTTCCCTGCCTTCCTGCAGGCAGACAGGAAGTGACAGAAATAATAACCCTGGGAGTACATTTGCCCATCATGTGAAATAATTCTATAACATTCCTTAAATGCCAGACTGTCCTTAGCAAAATTGAGCTTCAGGTGCCTGGAACTTGCTAACATACCTACTTGGGCAACTATCTCTTTACCTTATGTCCTCATTTCCTTACAGGTGTTTTCTGTACCTCTCAAAAGAATTATGTGTACCCAAATAACTTGGGTCTAGTTTTATGAGAACCCCAATCAAGAAAACTCATCTCTCAAACTTGTCTACATTTTCAAGCTCAAGTCTCCTCAAATTGCAGACAAGTGTGGCCTGAAATTCAAGGACAGAAGAGTATGATCTAAACCAGGACATTTTGGAACGTGAAGGGAGCACTAATAAAATTATGCCCAAATGGGCCAGTTGGTGGATAAAGAGTATGATCTAAACCAGGACATTTTGGAATGTGAAGGGTGCACTAATAAAATTATGCCAAAATGGGCCAGTTGGTTGATCAGCAGTAGTTCAACTAGGCTTCCAGGGGAAAAGTCCCTTGGGTATGGCTGGCTAGGGGTGGAAAGGACCCTGGTGCTTCTCTCTCTCTCCAAATGGGCCAGTTGGTTGATCAGCAGTAGTTCAACTAGTCTTCCAGGGGAAAAGCCCTTGGGTATGGTTGGCAAGGGGTGGAAAGGACCCTGGTGCTTCTCTCTATTATCCTCATATTCTCACTCTCTCTTAGAAGAAAGAAGAAATAAAGTTAAAAAGAAAAAGTACACCAAACCCACAACAGGCATAAACCAGGACTATACTGGGCCAGTTGGTTGATCAGCAGTAGTTCAACTAGTCTTCCAGGGGAAAAGCCCTTGGGTATGGTTGGCAAGGGGTGGAAAGGACCCTGGTGCTTCTCTCTATTATCCTCATATTCTCACTCTCTCTTAGAAGAAAGAAGAAATAAAGTTAAAAAGAAAAAGTACACCAAACCCACAACAGGCATAAACCAGGACTATACTGGGCAAACTGGGATGCAGGATCAACCTGTTTTAAGAACCTTTAACCCTTCCAGTATGATGTCAAGTCCAGTGTCCTCGTAGCTGACTAATGGATCAGAGCACTCCTCAGGAGCAAACAGAAAGCAGTTCACCTGCTGAAACCTAAGGACTTCTCATTCCTAGAACCAGCAGAACAGCAGTCCCCATGCACAGGGAGGGAAGCACATTTCGATCCAGATCCCTCACACAAACTCACAGTTTTTAGGAGAAAAAACAACACAGATCTGTTAATGTCTGTCACCTCCTTTGGGCAGCTGCAGCTTTTTAAGAGCCAAGGGGTCCCCAGTGAATGCGATCACACCAGTGCAAGAGAAATGATTGACTTCGAGAGCTTTGCTGAAATGACTGCTAATGTTGGAATCACTCAGCTCAGTACATTTCCTGTGCACTGGGGCTGCTGTGGGTGTGTTGGGGGCAGGCAGGGGGGATTCCCAAAGAAGGAAGTTTCTATGCAAACCCTGCAGTGGGAGAGATCAGGTTTCAGTCTAGCTTTGCTAATTCCCCTTGCGTTTTTCTTTCCCCCCAAACATTTAAACTTAAATAGCTATATAAGTTCAAATGTTCTTTTATAGAGTGAAATAAACAGCTTTTATAGCCTGAAAACAGCAAGCTTAGAGATCAACTGTTCACCACTGAAGCAGGCATGTTTAAGCTAAAAAAATAGATGGCATTTTCTTCCTTATCGTTAGCTATATTTTTCCCCCAAACTAATAGGAGGCAGCATATAAATTAACTGCCATCTAAGTTGTCAGGGAAAGAAGTTAACGCAGCCTCTGGACATTTTGCTACAAGGCTGCCCCCCTCTGGCTCCCACCACAACCCACAATATGATTTGTGGAAAAAGCAAATATGCTTAAGAAAGAATTCAGAGCTGGGGGCAGGTCAAGGTCAGGGTCCCCATAGCTGGTCCCTCTTTCTCCACCTTCTGTTTATGATTCCAGGCTTTTCAGCCCAAATTATGCTCTCCCTAAGTTTCAAAATATGTAACTCGATTTAGAGTGAAATTTGGTAATCCACGGTTCCTAAACTGGACAAGATGAGTGAGTTAGGTCAAAAGGTAGGAAAATATAGAAAGATGGGAACGCAAGAGACACTCACTCTCCTTTACTAGGGATGACCCTTTGATTCCAGGCAAAGGTACAATGTTTTGTTTTGAAGGCACTTCCTTCACCTGGGGATTAGGAAGCAACTGGAACATTCACATAGCAGAGGACACGGTAGAGCCTCACACTATAAGAAGTTTTGCATCTTGTTTATTTGCATGAAGCAGCCAATTCTTATTTCATTCGACAATAGTTTTTGAATGTCTGTTAATGCCAGGTATAGGGTAGACACATCACAGAGCAGCCCTGGTGAAATCCCAATGCCTTGGTCCCTCTCCCTCGTTCACCAGCTTTCATAACAGAAAGCTACGACCTCACAATGCATGTCTTTTCACCAGTTCCTCTGGTCTTCCTCTACAGCCATACTTTGCATTCTTTTCTAACATTCATCCAGAAACAATGAAAGTTCATTGTCTTCAAACAACCGAGTTCCTGTTCTGGCCCCTCAACTTGAAGGATCTTTTCTTCTCTTAATCTTTAGAGCTTATAAAGTATGTGTATTAGTTTGAGAGGGTTGCCATAACACAGTCCTACAAACCAGATGGCCTAAACAAGAGAAATTCATTCTCTTATCGTTCTAAAGGCTAGACGTCCAAACGAAGATGTCTGTCAGCCGCACTAGTTACTTCTGAAGGTCAAAGAAGTTGTTCCATGCCTTTCCTGTAGTTTCTGATGGCTGATCGATAACTTTTGTTGGTTGTTGCCTGTGGAAGCATCACCGCCATCTCTGCCTTTATGTTCACATGATGCTCTTTCTCCACATGTGCATGACTTGGTGTCCAAATTTCCCCTTTTATAAAGATGTCAGTCACAGGGCCAGCAGGTGGCATAGTGGTTAAGACACTGGATTCCCACATGGCTGATTGGTTTAAAAATCTCGCCAGTGTGTGTGCAGGTGTGTCCAAAATCCCAAGAGGAGAACGGATCACAGCATAGCCATCCCCTTGGGAGGCGGGTGATTTCTCACATTCTCTCTGTCTCTCTCCCCTCCGGCAAGCACACACACACACCCAATGGCAAAAACTTTTTATAAATTAAAAAAAAAAAGGTTTTTTTAAATGCCAGTCACACTGGATTAGGTCCCTAATGACTCATGTTAACTGATACATCTGCAATGACCTTATTTCCGAATAAGATCATATTCTGAGATCCTGGGGATTCGATATGTAAACTTAGTTGTTTGTAGGGGGTGCACCATTCAACCCAAATCAATGTCCTTTCTGTGGGCCAACATGCCTGGGAGCTCTCCTACCGCAATCTTCCTGCACACACATTAATTTTGTACATTGTCTATAACATGGCAATAATCCTGGTAAACTTCAACTGTTTGTTCAACTGTCTCCTGTACCAGTCTGTGAGCTGCCTGAGACTATGACCCCATTTATTCCCTTCAGATGCTCAGTGATAATAATCCATTCTAGCCGGCTGAGGCTGGGAGTGGATCATGGCATCAAGAGCCTACTGGGAGCATGCGGTCTCATTCATGGAGTAAATTAATACATAAATAAATAAACAAAATGTAAATAGTGATAACCTATTCTGAGCTTCCCTGTCTTTGCTAAGGTCTAGAGAGGTTGCATGAAGAGTAAATTTATAAAGGTACATCCAGCTACCTGTGTTTACGGAACGGTCACAGGGAGAAAGAGTTTTCCCAGATTCATTTCTTTTCTTAGCTGTTCCCCCCTCAAAGTCCTTATTCCTCTACACGTTTCTCTTGCTCTTTCTGTTTTTCATTTCTTTTATTTCTACCTCTCCTTACTTGGAGCTTCCCCGAGGTGCTTGCTACATATGCCCCTGATGTTTGTTCAATCTAAACAGTTATTGTCTTAAGGTTGAGGAAAGTACAGAAAGCAAGGAGTTTATCAGGGTATTCCTAATATAATTTATAAGCTGTCAGCAGTTGCTTTTAACTTCATATTAATTCTGGGATTTATATTTATTTTATTCTGATGATATAATATAATGCATAATTGCTTTTGAGAGTTTGGAATTGCTTTTGTAGAAATATGGGGCCTGAGCCATGAATCCTAATGCCTTGCTGCCAACAAGCTTTTGTCACTCTGAGGAGGATGTTTCATGTCTCTTCTTATTCAGAAGAGAAAGTTTCCATACCCTGGTGAGTTAATAAAAATGGAAAGCCGGGCCAGACAGCAGCACCATGGTAAAACAGGATGCTCTGAGAGACTGACTCACAAAGCAAGGTTGCAGGACTATGTCCTGAGACCTCCCTGAGTACATGTGACATGCATGCATATCCATGACTCTGGGCTGGCTGAGGCTGCGGGCAGGTCGTGGCATCAAGACCTAGTTCGAGGTGCTATCTCACTGTCTCTCTTATTTATGGAAGAAATAAATGATTTTTTTAAAAAATGTTTTTTGCCGTAAGGCGCATGTGCTCACCAGGGAGAAACAGAGAGGGAAAGTGAGAAATCACCCCTGGGGGTTGAGGGGATTGGCCTCACAATCCCTTCTCTATTCTCTGCTCAGGATTTCGGACATACATGCACACACGCCTAGTACGATTTTCAAGCCGCCATGTCCAGGATTCAAACTGTGGCCAATCATGTAGGATTCTGATGCCTTAACCACTATGCTACCTACTGGCCCCAGAAATACATTTAAATTATATTAATCTTAAAAATTAAGAAGAGAATGAGTGATCTCTATCTTGCAGCAGGTTTTCTGAGAAGCCTGAGTTGGAGATATAAGCACTAGACACTTCTAAGGTGCTTACCATCACCATTGACTTGGAACCGAGTCTCCCAGTCCTAAAGTAGCCAGTAAAGGCCGTCATGTTTGTACTAAGTTGGTCAAGGCAGCCATGCGTGCACTGGCTCTACTTCTTGGTACTACCTGAAAATCTCTCATAGGCATGTATCTGACTCTAGTGGAGTCAATCAGCCTCAACCTTGAACATATAAACTAAGCCTTACAAAATATGCTGTAAGGTTAGGGTTGATTTCAGATAAATAAAGTCATATAATGTTAGGGCCCAGTGTTGGCAACCCATGTTATAGGTAAGTAGAAATTTAAAGCCCTAAGTAGGAAGCGGGTTGCATAGAGGAGAATGTATTTGTGCAAAAGTAAAGATACGGAACTGAACTGACAAACATCTAGCTTCCAGGTTGCCTAATGACATATTTCTTTTTAATATGCCATCAGGAGGTTTCCTATTTATTGTAATATGGTCCATGATGAAGATTCCTTTATGTGGAAGCTCTGCAAAAACCACAACACAGGACTATTAGAAGAAAATAATAGTTTCTATGAGTCTGGAATCCAGGAGCAACTTAGTTATATGATTCTGGCTCTGGAAGTGGCAATGAGGCTACTGGCCAGATGTGCCTTCTTATAAAGATGACTGCTCTGAAAAATTCACTTCCAAGATGTCTCATTTACCTGCCTAGCAGGTAAGTGCTGGATGTTGATAGGAGGCTTCTGTTCCTCACCACAGGGGCTTCTCCATAGGGTTGCTTGAGTTTACTCATGGTATAGCAGCTGCTATCACCGCAGCTATTGAGCCAAGAGAGAGCAAAATGAAAACATTGTATGACCTAGCCTTGGAAGTCACACCTTAGTTCTGACAACATTCTTCTTGCTTACAAAGGTCAACGCTATCCAGTGGGAGAAGGGATTGAAGACGGATAAGAAAACTGGGAGGAAGGAATCATTGGGGAGTAGTTGGGAGCCTGCGTACTATAGTCTGTGAATGAAAAAAGACACTAAACTAATTTGTAGGAGTATAAATTAAAGTGGTTTCTTTCTCCAAACCTGTTCCCTGATATTACTTTCATGTAGATGCTAGTCTATCTGCCAGACTTTCTATCTGTCTCCTCCCTGTGTTCTGCTGTTCCCGTTTTACTGCCTTCTTTTTCAATCATTCTTAAACTCTCTACTCATACTCATAGCTCAAGGCCCTACTCATATGTCATACCTTTTTTCTCTCTGATCTACCAGCACCTGCTAACTTCTAAACATAATTTGCACCTCTTAGAAGAAGCAGGTGAGGTCCCCCCACACACCCAGAAGTGCCTTCCACCCCAACTATTTGCCCCAATGTCTGATACTGCCCTTTTTAAGAACACAGTGGCTATATAGGTTCAATTGCCTGTGGTTTGAACCAATGCCACTGAGCTTGATGGCACTCACCCAGCCCTGAGATCCTGGCACTGTGATGCATCCAGCTTCCTTTCCTGCCACTTTCTTTCTTTCCTCTCATTCCTTGCACATGGCTTTCCCCCACCCTTCTTCCCAAGTCTGGTCACTAATAATATTCACTTCTGATGAAAAGCCCCAGCTCTGCAGGAACCACACAGTAAAGGAGTGTCAGCATCTGCTAGACCCGGGTCATGCCGATGTCAGTGGCCTCAGTCCTCTCTGCGGTCACAGCTGGCCCAGGTTTAAAGAGTTTTAGTCCATTCCTGCCATAGCCCCATCCTTGGGGGCCCACACCTTTGATCCTTTGCAGGCTTCTTACCATAACCACAGCCCAGGCTCCTGCAAGCTGTAAACTGCCACGTCTGCCCTCCATATGCCCATAATAGTTGTTTTGTTTTTTTAGTGTATTTATTTATCCCTTCCATGAGATAGAAAGACAGAGAGAGACAGGCACCACCAACAGAATTTTCACACTGAAATACACACCCAGCCAGCTTGAACCACAGGCATATGGGCATGCCCTGAGCCAGGAAGGTCTGAAACATGAATCCAGGACCTTTCCCTCGTGACTCCAGTTGTGCTACCACTGCACCAAACCTGGATGCCTATAGTGCTTTGTGTTCTCTTTATTCCATTTCAAGGGCCTCATGAATGCTGACCGAGGTGCCTGATTCCTCTCCACCAGACCTCTGCCTGGCTCTTTCTCACATTTTTCTCTCAACCAGCAGGCCATCAGTGCCAGGAAGCCTTTCATGATTACTCTACCAAAGAAGCCCTAAGCATACAGTTTATTAAAAATTAAATCACTACTAGGACCAGCAGTTAGCATAATGGCTATGTTGCTGGACTCCCACGTAGTCAACTGCGGTTTGCGTCCCGGACCCGGTGACTTAAAACTCACGCCGGGCGTGTGTGCATGCATGCCCAAGATCCCGAGAGGAGAATGGAGGAGAAGGGATTGCAGCGTGGCCATCCCCTCTGGGGGGGGATTTCTCGCTTTCTGTCTCTCTGTCTCTCTCTGTCTGCCTGGCAAGCGCACGCACCCTATAGCAAAAAACCTCTAAAAAAAAATTAAATCACTATATTTAGTTTTTTTAAAATTTGTTTTATTTATTTTATATTGATGTGTATCATTACAGTATACTAAACGAATTGACCCATCATGAATATACTGTATGTTGGTTCAAAGATATTACCATACACATGATAATATGTATGGTAATACATATTACAAGGCCAGGTCCCATGTCTGACTTTCTAACATTGCTGTCTCTCCAGCGTCTGGTCAAGCTGGATATCAAATATTGGTGGGATATGGATATATTTCCTTTTGCACTGTGCTTTTATCTCCCAGGACTCTTCATTTGGTGTTATACTTTTACATTTATCCAGGGAATGATTCAACTTTCAATTTCTCTATCTGATACCTACTTAAATTCCATGAATTCTTTAATGTTGATGACAACAACTTGTGCTTTTAAATGGTTATTTTCTTATCCTAATATGAACTGTTGATACTTACAGCTAAAGTGATTGGGGTAAAGTGGGATTATAAAAATTGTTTGTTAGGGCTACTATGTGCTGTGATTTGGGCAAGAAGAAACTTCATATATTTCAAAGTGATTCATAAAAGATACGTAGGAAATCACTTTGATAACCGTGATCTGATATCTGGAAAGTCATTTAGAAATGGTAGTTTCTGTGGTTTAGTGATGGCTACCTTTAGTCTTTATGTGACTCATTTACCATTTCTTGCTTCTCTACTCTGTCCCTTGCCAATGATGTGCCTAGGCTGCCCTCCTGTCTCACTGTGGTTTTGTGTATCTAATACTCTCATGTTCAAATAGCCTCTTACAATGTTATGACACTTAGAGTTAGAATCAAGAGAATCCTCGACTCACAATGGTTTCAATGATAAGAAGAACTCAATGGTTCATTTAACAACACACCCTAAGGAACCTACTTTGGGTTTCCATCTTGGCTTTTATTTACTGAGGGCAACATTTTCTAACAAGCTCTTCTCTAGGTCTTATGAAGACTATCAGCAGCTTCTGAGGTTTGTATAGTTTGTTCTCTACATCCAGTATATGAGTGCTGCAGGGTAGGAGGGGTGAAGGAGCTATCAATTCATTCTCTGAAGAATTATTCCATTCTCTCCTTGTAACTTCTGAAACATTCCCTCAGACCAAGGATGCTGTCTGGGTCACGTGTTCAGCCCTGAAGTCATCGCTGTGGAAAGGAGGAATAAGCTGGTTTTCCTAAGCCAGCCAGAGACCTGAGCTACCTGTCCATTTCACCTCAAATACGTAGTGAGGTAAAAGGAAAAGATGAATGTCCCTGTTGGAAATTAGCACATTATCAGAGGAGCCAATAATAAATATTGGGAGAAAAACCAAGAGATGCTGAGAGTCAAGGGGTTTCTTACAAAGCCAGTCAATTGTTAACTTGTTCATTAAAAGGATTTTATTCTAGCCCCTGCCATATACCAAAAGAGCTGAAGATAGAGAAATGAACATGACAAGAAAACGCTAGCAAGCCCGCCATCCACTGTTAAATACTATCCACCAGAACAAGGCTCTAACAGACATCCAGATTGCTACTGAACCCCAAAGAGGAGGATATTATCTGAGAATTCAGGGATACATGGTAGAGGTGGTACTTTCTCTGGATCTTCAAAGACTTCTCATTTTCCTGGCAGAAAGGGTTGAGTGAGAGGGAAGTCATTGTAGGCAGAGAGAATTGTGGGCGCAATGGCATAAAGTTCTGAACAAGCAGGGCAGGTCTGAGGACGTTTTATACCAATAGATTTTAACCTGTTCTGAGGCAAGGAACAGGGCAATAGGGGGTTAAGCAGAGCAAGAGACTCGCCTCTGTTACCAATAAGCTAATAGGGAGAAGCAGTTTCTAGCAGGCAGGTTTGCTCCAGTAATCAGGGGAGACTGTTTAAAGAATATTTTCTCTGTCATAAATTCACAAATGATTCTGCCTGCCTTGCTCAGAAATGTGGGGCTTGACCTTGCCAGGAGGGAGAGGTGCACCCTCAGGGCCTGAGGCATCCCTGAAGGCAGGGGCCTGGCCTGCCAAAGGAAGCCTTCTTCCATAGAAACTAGTCTCGGAGCCTGGGATCTGAGTGTCTCCAGCCCAGATGTCTATTCTTGGTCTTTCTCTCTCTGCAAGTGCAATGCTCTCCTGGGTACTTAAGAATTCTATTTTCTATGAACTTACCCACAGTACAGCCCGCCCTACCACATGCTAAAAGAACTTCGGTGTCTCATCTTAGACAAGAATGGTGCGACTTACATTAGGAAATACTAAGAAAAACTGGTGGTTTTATGTGTTAAACTAAACAAAAATCTGCACTATAATCCAGCAATTCTACCCTTCAGGAGAGGTCAGTGCTCTATTCACCAAGACACATATATAAATACTCAAAAATGTTTAATTCAAACAGTCCCAAACTGGAGGCTCAGGTTCCGATCTCAGGATGAATTCATTTCTCTGAATATGCCTGGCATGCCCACACATGTCCATGGTCCTAGCCAACTGGAAGCTAGGGAAAGGATTGTGGTGCAGGGAGACCCTGTCAGCAGTACCTCTCTTTCACTCAAGAAATGAACAAACTTAACATTTCTTTTCTCAAAAATTCCATTCTGGACTCAACAGAACAGATACAATTACTGTGGGATAGCCTCACCATAGAACGCTGATATGTACAACAGCATAGAGGTGTCTCAGAGATTTGCAGGGCTCTACCAGTCAGAGTGCAATGCTTTGGCGAGGGTCCTTAAAAGAAGGTGGAACTACACAAAAGGGAGACTATGTGAATTTTGATCATTGTTTCTTCCTTTTGAACTACACCTAAATTTTCTCCTAGGGAAAATTTGGGTAGAAGAATCCCAATAATATTCTAAGGGGGAAGAAAGAAAGGACAGAAAGCCGAAATCTGCTAAAGTAGAACTGCAAACACCACCAGGTTATGCCAGTTTGTAATGCAAAGGGTCCGAATTTGGTTTGAAAAGTGTGCAGTAGAGTGCCATTATATACTGTATGAAAGTGAGTTTACAAACACTGAATGGAGTTAACTCCAGGACCACATCTGCTTTAAGGTAGAAGAGAGTTTTGTGGCAAAATTTCCCAGCCCTCAAGTCTTCAAATCAGACCCATCTATGTCCTTCAAGAAGTATTCCCTGGACTAGGATGCTATTTGCCTTCCAAAGCACAAATATTATTTGATCTTCCTGTGATCCAGTTTTGAAAAATCTGTGCTTTTGGGACCAGCAGGCGGCATGGTGGTGAAGGTGTTGTACTCCCACATCGGCGACCGAGGTTCAAGACATGGACCTGGAGGCTTCGAAATCACATCAGCTGTATGTGTGTGCATGCTCAAAATCCCAAGAGGAGAAGGGATTGTGGTGTGACCATCCCCACCAGGTAGTGATTTCTCACTTTTTCTTTCTCTGTCGGTCTGGCAAGTGCAGGCGTCCTGTAGCAAAAATCTCTCTCAAAAAAAAAAAAAAAAAGAAAAACTGTGCTTTTGAACTTCATGTGTTGATAATCTGGAACTAACTTTTTGTATCAGTATTGGTTTTAGCTTTTGATTTAACTTTAAAATGTAATATATTGTATGTAATAAAAACTGAAATATATTTTTAAAAAGAATCTTCAAATAGCTGAAAGTTTCAAGAAAGTAAATTTTCTTCCCATACCAGATACTCAATGCAACCACTGTAATTATTTCTATCTTAACTTTCCCAAATTTTTACTGTAATTCTGAATTGCATGTATGTGTGTCCTCTGTGTTTTATTTTATACACGCTTCTGAATCACAGCATTATTTTGTTTATTCTTCTCTTTGTTTCTACTTAAAAATATATATTATAAAGTTTGTAGAAGTTGTCCTCACTCTGTAGTGACTGGGTATTTTCCCATACAATAATGAAACAGATTATTCAACTAGTTCCCATTGATGGGTATTTAGGTTATTTCTGTTCCCTTACTTCATCATAAGCAAAACAACAATAAACTTCCTTATATATTTATGTTGTCACAGATTTTATATAAATTCCTGAAAATCAAATTGCTGGAGCAAAGTGTATATGCTTTTAAAAGCTGATAGATGTTGGCAAGCTGCCCCACAATTCACACTCCAAATAGCTAGAAGGGGGGGCACTTCCTTCTACTTTCCCCAGCACCTCATATAATCAATTTCAAATGTCTTCACTTCACTAATGAAGGAGGATTTGGGTTTTTTTCCTGAGGGCCGTAAGTTCAGTTTTCACTGAGGCACCATCTTCATCTGTAGAATGGTGGTTATTTGATAAACACTTCCTGTAAAAGACCAACTCAACAAGCTCTCTAATGTTTCTAAGACTAGGGAAGCTAAACTGTGGTCCATTGTGTCCTAATTTGGGTTGAGTCAAGCTGCCTGGCATATATCTGGGTCTATACATACAGTTAATCCCATAGTTGTGTGGTGTGTGGGAACTTCTGTACATCAGAAGAGAGAATCAGCCACATAATCAATCTGCCCCAGAAGTGATTTCTAAGGTGGGCAAGGTTAGTGAGTGGGGATCAGTGTCCTCAGAGCCAGAACTGGCACACATTGTACTTGAACCAGGGGTCTAAGCTTGTAGGACCTCAAGCACCTGTGGCAGGTGGTTCCTCAGGCAGGTAAGGAAGCCACACCTACAAGACCAAGGCAGACAAACCTGAAAACCTTAGGCTTAGATGGTCTTCATTTATAATGTGGCTGCCTTAGAGAGTGTGTTTAAAGAAACTCCTTAAGACAAAACCTCTAGGTCAATGGGCCAAGCTAAATTTGGCTCAGTGATTAGGAAAAGGACACTCTATCCCATTCCAATCTCAAATTCTACATTCATGGAGATTGAATGAATGAGATTTTGCTATACAGAACTCTGAACTCACAGGATAGATAAATCAGTAGAGATTTAGAGTGAGCTTCAGAACTCACCTTGGGCTTAATTTAAGAAACTCTATGTACCTACATTTAGAATAAGATCTAATTTGCTGGGGCAGTTAGGATACAGGGGGAAAACCCAGACTCGGTTTCCTGACAGAGCTGCCATTTACAGGCTGTGAAACCTGGGAGTAATAATACCTACCGCACAGGTGTTAATGTGAGCACTGAAACACATGATGTATGTGAGGGTTCTGAGAAACCTGAGTGCTGTAACAAATGTGCAAGCTTGGCTTTCCAGGTTTGGAGTTCTGGGAGTAAAAACAGGTTCACACACACACGATCTCCAGTTCTACCCTAGCCAGGAATACAAAAGCTCTAGCCCTGTGTATACTTTTTCTGGGATATTTTGGGGCGTCCCCATAGGATATCTTTGCATTCATGCAAGCATGGATGTCACTGCCCCTCCATAACACTCTTATGTTCTCTATTTCCACTTTTGCTTTTATCAGTAGGGCCCTCAAGACATGATAAAAGTGTGGGTGCATCTCCTGTTCATACTGATACTGCCAGGGCCACTTCCTACTCAAGCCTTCAGAAAGTGCCATCTCTTTTTTATGGTCATGGAACTTGTTCATCCATGTGGTTGTATCTCTCCCCTATGTAAATAATCCCTAAAAGAGAAATTGTCCTTGTTCTGATTATCTATGGCTGCATAACAAATCATCAAGCCACAATGCTTCAGCGATTATGATGTTATTTTTCTCATGTATCTGCAGTTTGAACCAACCTCAGTAGAGACGTTACTTCATTTCCATTCAGGGTCAAAGACAGAGGATTGGCATCACCTGGAAGCTCTGTCACTCTCACCTCTGACAACTGATGCTGACTGATAGCTGAAACCTTAGCTGGAACTGAGACTAGAACACCTTTATGACCCTTCCGTGTAGCCAATGGGCAATATGTACGTGACCTGGTGTCTGGGGTTCAAGGGCGTTGGTACTCACAAGACAGAGAAAAAGAGAAAGCTGTATCACCTCTTATGACCTAGTCTCAGAAGCCATCATAAGCAAAACAACAATAAATTATTGTACCATATATAATATTTGTTAGAAGCAAGTCACTTCTAACTTCTAAGTCTGCCATGAAATCAAGAGGAAGGCAAGGACTCTCTGTCTACTTGTGGTAGGAGTGTAAAGAATTTACAGACATATTTTAAAACCACCACACTCTTACACTCAACCCTGTAAGTATTACGTTCTGCATCATGGGCTAAAAACCTGCTTTGCCTGGCATTAGCAAGTTCTGAGTCTTTATTATGAGTTATTAATGAAGTATCTCTTGCCATTTTATTGGCTGCATGTGCTTACAGTCTGCTTGTCCTGGGACCCAGACATATATCCCATGGTAATCAACTGGGACAGTGACTTTCTACCCCATTTGGAATCTCACATTCATTTTATAACCAAGGTTTTTGTTTGTGGGCTGTATTGTTAACCACTGTTGTATAACAAACCTTCCCTGAGCTCTGAAGTCTGCAGAATATCTGGAGTTGAGCTGACCTCTGTTCTGTCTCCCAACCTCCTCCTGGAACCATGAGGCTAGCCAGGGCATGTTTAGCTCAAGATGGTGGCAGAGACGTAATAGGGAATGTGGAAACAGGTGCGGTCTCTTGAATCCTAGTCTCTGAATCAGTCCACTGTTAGTTCCATTCATATGTACTGTGCCATGAGACCAGGGGATATGTGTGGATGCATGGAAGGAGTAAGAATAAGAGTTGGTAATGGAGTCTCACCCGTGAATCAGTCTTTTTTATGTTGACTTTCTCTTGTCCTTGAGGCAGGAAGGGTTTACAAATATCACCAACCCAACTCGTGTCCACTTGACAATTTTGGTGAACAGATTCTACATTTTTTATGGATGATCCAGAACCTCTCAGAACTTTTCTCAGTACAATGTCTTACATATTGATTGGATCTGATAAATTAAAACACACACACACACACACACACTTATAGTAAATTTCATCCCACGAGGCTCTTATGTTCCCAATTTGAAGTCTTGATCCTGACCATGCTAAATTCTCTGAGTTTGCCTAGAGAGGCCAGGGTTCTAAGATAAGAACAACTGTGCCTGCTAATACAAAAGTGTGTGAGCATGACCATGTTACACATTTTTATTTGTTTGTTTTTTCTAGAATAGGAGAGGTCAAATTGGTATAATCTTGCACACAAACCATGAACCAAGGAAACATTGTCCTGAGCTCTATGATGAATCTATTTTCAGAGTCTTTTAAAAATAATTTTTCCTGGGGCCAGCAGGTGTCATGAAGTTAAAAGTGCTGGATCCCACATGGCCAACTGTGAGGTTTGAGTTCCAGATCCACTTTTTTTCTAGAATAGGAGAGGTCAAATTGGTATAATCTTGCACACAAACCATGAACCAAGGAAACATTGTCCTGAGCTCTATGATGAATCTATTTTCAGAGTCTTTTAAAAATAATTTTTCCTGGGGCCAGCAGGTGTCATGAAGTTAAAAGTGCTGGATCCCACATGGCCAACTGTGAGATTTGAGTCCCAGATCCACTACCTTGAAAATCACGCCAGGTGCATGTGTGAGCATGCCTAAGGTCCTGAGAGGAGAATGGAGGAGAAAGGATTATGGCATGGCCATCTCACCTGGGGGATGAAATTCTTGACATGCCAAAAGTTAGACTGTGGGTCTATGTCGAATACTTGTGCACACACACACACACACACACACAATGTACACACATGGACACATCTAGGATCAGTCACCCAGAGGCTGATTACTGTTACAAGAGTCACATATTCATGTAAAGGAGTCTGGCCATAAGAATTCCAGACACTATCTTTGGTTCCTTTTTTCAAATTTTTATTCCTACTTAGAGGATGTTAATGCAAAGAAAATAACATACTTACTGTATTACAAAAGATCTGAGAAAAGTTTTTCCTATTATTGTTACCATTCAGAAGTAAATCATTTCCTTCAGCTACATAAATAGCAAGAGATATATAAAAGAAAAATTAATTAAACAGAAGCCCCTCTGAGAGGCCTTTTCTACCTCTTTGGATCCTTGGTCACCCTGTCCTCCTCAGCTACGAGGCTAGAAGGGTTGGCATGAAGAGACAACTCTAGCAAAGACAAGAAGCAGAGCTCCGAGGAAGGAGTACAAGAAGTTTAGGTGCCTTCAGTCTTCAGAAGGCTAAGAGCAAGTATGATTCAGAATAAAGGTAAATAAACTTATTTCTGGAATCCCTATTAGAGATAATGACCCACATGAGTTAACATGTTCACTTGAGAACGATGACCTTCCAATCTTCCAGGCAAGCTTGCTTTGTTTTGGCTTTCTTTCTTGTGGAGAGTCTGGCCCAGTGCACCTACCCAGAATAATACAGTCACCTCTCAGAAGATAACTATCACCTTCTAAAGGAAAGCAGATTATTTTTAGGATTGGAACTGCTTTTTGAAAATAATATTGTCCCTAAGGCAAAAGCACCTCCCCTTCAGGACAGTTAGATGACCTGAGTCGATGATGGGGGGCATAGGGCAAAACACTGAGTTGATTCTTATTGCTAAACACTCAATGAAGACGTCTGTAAGACACATCGGCCAATCCAGCCCAAGTGCTAATTGGTTTGCAATTCCTCTAATTAGTGTGTCTTCTACCTGGACAGCTTTGCAGCTGGCTGGGAGCCCAGACCCTGCCCAGCCAAATTCACAGCTCCCAGAATTTGGAAGTGTAACAGCAGTGACAATTCCACACCTCGTCCACACGTGGGCATGCCCACCCGCATGTACACACACATCCGTGCTAAGATGTAATGATGATAACAAGTTCTCACCATGTTGCTAACAATCTCATTAGGCTGTTTGGTGTGAGGAAGAAGTAAGAGGAGTTCTAACTTCACTCTAACACTGTGTGAACAGATTCCAGAATTGCAAAGACCAGCTTCGTCATTAAGTAAAGGCCGCAGTAACATGTGAAGGGTGTCAAGGAGGCTTAAGGCTCCCAAATATTTCCTCCATTATTGCTATGAGACATTCTACCACAAGCTATAATATTAGCCCTGTGGGGTTAAGTAATGCCTTTCCTTTCCTTCCCAAATATTCTAGTTAGCTGGCAAACTTCAAGTTAGTTTCAGGCTTTTGAAACTTGAGCGGCATAATGGACTTTAATGAAGCAAAAAAATGCATATATGCCCAGTGTTGATATGAATTACTTCTATCATAATAAAATTTCAATATATATAAACGTAAAGCTCCATATTAACTGTTTATCCTCATGGCTCATATACAACTAAAGCCCCAAGCACATTTACAATGTAAATAGAAACAAAATAACAATAGCCATTACATTTGAATTAACAGTCTTAATTCAATGCGGTGTCATGTATTGTGTTCCTGAAACTAAATTGCTTATAGAATTCTGATGACACTGATAGTTACATTTCTACAGTATTGTTTCTGTCTGGGCAGTTAATAGGACTATGCCCTGTGTGGTGATTGAATTTCCATGCACGACCCCTCATATCATTGGCCTTTTTGAACTGCTATGAAAGCTTCGTTCATACAAATGAGAACATTAATTGACCCTCATTTGAAATAGACATCTCATTTATTCACTTATTCATTAAGATATCGCATCTTTTTTTCTTTCTTCTCTTTCCTTTTTCTAAAATAAAGCATAAATGCAAGTATACAGAAATAAAGATAAAAATAATAGTGCAACTATGGTTTTTACTAGATTTTTTTTCAAACTAAAACTTTGCAAAGTCTTACGTTTGTCTAATGTAGCCTAGGATAAGCTAAAAAAATCCCCAGAAAATGAGATACTTTGCCTCTTGAAGTGTCTAAATCTGCCAGTACATGCCTGAAGAATAAGACAGTCAATATTAGCATCTTCTTCAATAAGCTGAAAAGTCTAGAAAGGCAAGGCCAGGACTAGGGTAAGGCAAGCATGGCACTCGGCAGTAAAATTTAAGGGGATATCAAGAAACTCCGTAATCAAAGTATATAATCATTTAGTGCAATATCTTATTAAAGTCAGAATTAATGCCAAAACATCTATGATGAACAAAATATCAAAATTTCAAATAAAAGCCATTATTCTATTGAGCCATATTGAGCCTGAGGCCAAAGGAAAATATATGGATGTGTCCCTAAACCCATTTTTATGCATTTGCTAGTGATGCATTTTTATTTTCAGCAGAACATTAAAGTAGTTGGGAAAATATAGAAAATTTGAAATATAAGTTTATAAAATGGATATTATTTTCTGTTTGAATATTTTATTTATACCAAAATACTTCAGCTTAAGTTGATTTTTAAAAAATTTAGGAGGCCAGCAAGTGGCGTGATAGTTGAGGCACTGGACTTCCATATGGCCCACCATGGTTCGAGTCTCAGACCTAGTGGCTTGCTTTCTCACTTTCTCCCTCTCTCTCTCCGTGTCTCTTTCTGGTCAGATTAAAAATTAAGGTTTTTGCCATAGGGCAAGACAGAAAGAAGGAAAGTGAGAAATGAACTCTGAGAGGGATGACTATGACACAACCCCTTGGGATTCTCCTCCTGGGATTTTGAGCACACATACACGTGCACCTAGTGTGATTTTCAAGCCTCTGAGTCTAAACCGTGGTCAATCACATGGGAGTTAATCACCTTAACCATCATGTCACCTACTGGCCCCAATTTAAAAATATTCAAAGTTTTCATTGGTAAAGAGAAAGTGTCAACATGACAAGGCTCTCCACTGAACATGAGATAAGGTATATTTTTAAAACCTTGCTGATGTTTTTGCTTCTTTTTAAGTTAGAGAACTCATTTTTCCCTTCTGCCTCAGTTTCCAAGAAGATTTGGGACAACAGTGCCCTGGGCAAAACAAAGGGCAGATTTGAAGATTAATTATTGCCTGGAACAGAACAAATATTTATCAAGTATTAGTTACTGTTATCACGATCTCTTCAAATAAAACCAAAAGCAGAACCAAGACTTTCAGTTAACTGTGCCAAACACAATTCTGAGGGACTGAGAGGAAGATGAGAGAAGTAAACAAGACGATGACAAAGTTTCTCAAGACTCTTTAAGTGCCACTCCCAACCTACGGGTGTTGTCTTGTATTCTGCACTATCTCCATGGCAACCTCAGCAGTGAGGTTCCTTGCTCCTTCTCTTCCTCCAAGGCCTTCCCCCTGCTTCAGTCATGTGGGAAGAAGGAAATGTACATCTTATGAGAAAGAAGACATGGAGAGGGCATGGCATTGCAGAAGTAGTTGAGTCGAAATCCAGATCGTTCCAAATGTATATCCCTTGGTTCATTCTTGTGAAATAGGGATATTAAAATTTTACTTATGAGACCAGATAGCGATGCAGTGGTAATACACCTGGATCTACATGGGGCTTCCCTGTGTTGTATGCACACAAGTGTGTCCATGAGCCAGCTAAGGCTGGGGTGCACCATGGTATGAGGACTTATTACAGGTCTCTCTCTCTCTCTCTCTTTCTCTCTCTCCTAGAAGTAATAAGTAGAGAATAAACTTTAAAAGACTTACTTCATGGTGATATTTTGAGGATTAAAACTCTGATTTTTAAAAAGTGTCTGAAACAGTACTCAGCACAAGCTATGCAAAGAATAAATGTTTATTAATGGAAGAAAAAGGAAGAAATGTTTATTCATCTTCTATCACTGCATAACAAATCATCACAGGTTTTTTTGTACTTGGAATTATTTATTTTATTTCTTCTTCTTCTTATTTAACATGCTATAGTTATCAAAGAGAGAGAAAGAAAAAAGGGGAAGTGGGAAAGCAAGCTGCTATGTCCAGGACTTAAACAGCCATGTGTGTATCCAGTGCCCCAACCACCATGCCACATGCTGGCCCCTCATCACAGGTTTTAGTGGCTTAAAAGAAGACAATTCTGAATGACTAATGCTGAGGATGGAGCACAGTATCAAGACCCTTGTTTCTCTCTTTCTTTCTCTGTGTCTTTCTTGCTCAATAAATAAATAAATAAATAAGATTTTTTAAAAAAAGACCCATTTTGGGGCCAGCAGGTGGTATAGCGGTTAAGGCACTGAACTCCAACATAGTCAGCCATGGTTTGAATCCCAGACCCAGCAGCTTGACACTCATACCAGGCATATGTGCTTAAAATCCCAGAGAAGAAAGGAAGATGTCCCGACTTGGGGGGACAGCCGAACAGGTTTCCTGAGTGAAGGAGTGAGAGCCGGGACAAGCGGCGTAGTGTTACAGCACGGAGACGACAGTGTCGTCCGTTTATTGTGGGCAGCACGGTACAGCACAGAGAC
>NW_006159579.1:7353608-7356860 GCF_000334495.1 Tupaia belangeri chinensis | reverse complement strand
TGGTTATATACACTCTGGTGGGTTGTAAACGGTGGGTCGTGATTGGTTGTAAACAGTGGACTGTGATTGGTTGTAAATGGTGGGCCCTGATTGGTTGGTAACAGTGGGTTATGATTGGTTGCTTTTGGATCAATCATGAGGTGCCGGATATGCAAATTTGAGGGATTCTAGTGGCCAATCAGAGCAAGGTTTTGAAGGTCAGGTTTTTGGAAGGGAACCAATCATGGTAACTGTTTGCTCTCTGAGAAACCTCGGCAGACTCGCTGGTGTGCAGCTTCCCACAGGAAGAGAAGAGATTGTGTGGCACAGCCATCCACCCTGGGGTGTGATTTCTTATTTTCCTTCTCACTGTCTCTCTGTCTCTCTCCCCTCTCTCCAGTGAGTGCACACACCCAATAGCAAGAATCTCTCAAAAAATAAAAATAAAATAAAATAAAATAAAATAACCCATTTTACCTCATAATTCTATAAACCTGGAAGTCCAAGTGGACTCAACTGGTTGCTCAGCATCTCCCAAGACTCAAATCAAAGACTGGGCTCTTATGTAGAGAACCTGGGGAAAACGCATTTCAAATCTCATTCAGGATGTTGAAATCATCCATTCCCTTGTCTAGGGAGGTGTGGCTTTGCATTCCTCAGTATATGGCTCCCTCCATCTTCAAAGCCAGCATCGATCTTTGTGATAAAAATCTCTCTGCCGTCTTCTGCATTCCTCTTCTGTCATCAGCTAGACAAACGTCTGTTTTCAAGGGCGCTCACGTGATTAGACTAGGCCTTTAAAAGTCAGCTTTCTGCCTTAAAGCCAACTGTGCCGCATGACATAATTTAATCATAGGGACAATATCTCATAGATCCCAGATATTACAGTGTGAAAACCTGGTGACTGTTATTATAATTCTACATATTGGGCCAGCATGATGTATAAGGTGACTGGATCCCACACGGTCAACTGCCTGTTCCAAGTTCTGGACCCTGTGGCTTGAAAAAGACTCAAGGCATGTATGAGTGTGTGCCCAAAATTCTGAAAGAATGAGAAACAGAGACAAATGATTGCAGCATAACCATTTCCCATGGAGGGAAGGGAGTGTTCTTTCTTTTGCGCTCTCTCTCTCTCTCTCTTTCCTTCTCTCTCTGTCTTCCTCTAGTGAGTTCATGCATCCTTTAGTAAACAAAAACAAAAACAAAACAAAAAAGACTTCCACATCCCACTAGAAGGACAGACAGATGGAGGAAAGAATAAAATATTAGCCCGTTCAAGCTGGTTCCATCCATGTAAGATATTTTCTCTTTCACTTGTCTTGACAACATTATATAAGTAATACTCTTATTGACAGATGCAGAAACTCCAGCCACTGAGCCACTTTCCAAAGGTCTCAATGTTGGTAAGTCAATCTGTGACTCCAAATATTTGCCTGAAAGTAATAAAAAATATATATACACACTAAATTTGGAAATCATATAGCAATAAAAGGATTTATTTTGTGGAAAATGATGCAGTCACTGACCAGCTTACTCAAGATCATCCACCATGACCATCCACCTCTGCTTTCATATTTCCACTTCTCTTCCTCCAAACTTGGTAACCTCAGGTCTTAGGATTTTATGGACAATAAACTGTAACATTGCCTGAGTCCGGACAACTTAGAAAGAAGTATACTGGGTAGACATCAGGACCTTTCCCAGACCAGCGTGCCCCTCTGCTGCTGCAATAAGCTGGAAGTGTCTAACTCCAGTTGGGAGTTGTCCATTTGCATATGACTTTAATTTCCAGTTTTCTGATTTTGAAATTATAGGGCTGGTGCCTACAGAAATTTAAGGATTTACCAAAGTTTCAAAGGAAAATGTTCTGAGAAAATTCAAGTGCATGTTCACTGGATCACCTGGGTCCTCTACTCCAGATTTTGTGTAAGTCTCAGGAGATTTGTCTGTGAACATCATAGGCCCTGCCTGGGCCCTCACTGACTTGGAAATCCTGTAAGATTACGGAACTATATTTTTGTCCCTTTTTTATAAGACGAGACCAAAAACTACTCAAAGCTCAAAAGATTACACCTCATCAAGAGCTTTTTCTAAAAGATAAAATTATGGGTACTACAGGTCTTAGTATTCTAACTTGGATCACTTAATATATAACCCATACTCAAAATTAAGTCTGGCATGAAATTTGGGGCCTCTTTAAGCTATGTATACTTGTTTAACTTTTTGCTGTCTATTTTAGTCTTGTTTCTTAGTAGAAATTATTTTTGAGAAATCCTAACTTCTTTTGGAGAACCAAAAAGAAGATGAATATTTTCCCCTATTAAGTCAGGATGGACAGGCAAGGCAATGTGGCCCCAGATCATTAACTCTGGAGTTCTAACTGTCCTTGGGAAAGGGCCAGTGGCCCAGGAGAGAAGCCAGATGGGGTCAGAGACCTCAAACTGACAGATGTGGCAGTGGAGGATTCCAGGAAGAAAGATCACAGGCTGGCCAAGGAAGAGAGCCACTTGCCCAGATGCGAAACCCCAAGGGAATGAAGGTGAAGGTTTGGGCAGTATTTTGGCTGAGTCATGGGGTTAAAATGGTCAGTGACTAGGGTCAAGCTGAGGATAAAGAAATATTGCCCAAGTTACTTGAGGAAGGGGAGGGAAGATAGAGCAGACGGTATCTATCTGTAGGACCCTGCAGTTGTACCATCTCTTACCATTTATAATGGTCTTATTTAATCCCTCTCATGATCCTACCATGTGTATCTAAATGTGACAATATATACATCCCCTAACAGCCAAACACAATAGTACACAAATAAATCAGCACTGATGTGTATAGGTTATGAAGGATCAAGAAAGTAGGAAGTTAAGGGGCAGAATAAGAAAGAATTGTCCATGAAAATTGTTCTTCTTTAATCATGCTATCACAGTGTTGTTTCATCTAGGTAATTTGCTGCCCCAGGAGTGGTACCAGGTGTGACTCAGAACACCACTTCCTAAAGAGCTGACACCCACGTGAGAGAGGAAAGGACTGCAAGTGTCATCGGTTTATAAAAGGAGTCTTTGACTACAGTGTATTTATTTATTTTTTTATTTTTTATTTTTTTTACTTTTTTTTTTTTTGGAGAGGTTTTCGCTATAGGGCGCGTGCGCTCGCCAGACAGACAGAGGGAGACAGAGAGACAGAAAGCGAGAAATCATCCCCCAGGGGGGATGGTCACGCCACAATCCCTTCTCCTCCATTCTCCTCTTGGGATCTTGGGCACGCACGCACACGCGCCCG
>NW_006159579.1:7344743-7352749 GCF_000334495.1 Tupaia belangeri chinensis | reverse complement strand
TTTACTTTTTTTTTTTTTGGAGAGGTTTTCGCTATAGGGCGCGTGCGCTCGCCAGACAGACAGAGGGAGACAGAGAGACAGAAAGCGAGAAATCATCCCCCAGGGGGGATGGTCACGCCACAATCCCTTCTCCTCCATTCTCCTCTTGGGATCTTGGGCACGCACGCACACGCGCCCGGCGTGAGTTTTAAGCCACCAGGTCCGGAACATGAACCGCTTTCGACTACATGGGAGTCCAGCGACATAGCCATTACACTAACTGCTGGTCCCAGTGTATTTATTTTTGACGACGTTTTTCTATGCCAATTTTGAAAAGAACTATGATGGGCGGGGTCTTCAAAAATTTCGTGGAAAATGAGTATTATGAAGAAAATATGTGCGGATTTTAATATTTACACTAAAATTTATACTTTAATTCCATTTCTTCATGAACTTTTTGAAGTCACTTTATATTTAGATTACCGTCTATCTAAAGTTTATTGAACGCCCCTTTCTATTATGCCTGCACACTTTCTTTTTTAAAACAATGTTTTTGTTTCTAATGTTTTCATGATAGCACTAAATAAATAACTAAAACAATCCACAAAAAAATTAATGCCCTCTTTGATCTGGAGTGACATAGGCAATGAGGATAGAAATGGAAGAGACATGTCAAAATTTCAACTAATAACTATAAAAGGAAAGATGGAATTGAAAGAAGAACAAAAATCACCCCTTGGTGACCATAATAGTAATAGTTGTTTCAGGCAAGGATCATCCATGATTGCTAAAATTAGTGAGTGAAAGTATTATGAGAAACAGGGTATGTGTATAGTCTCAAAGTATCTCTCCACGAAATACCAATTAATTACAAAAATAAAATAGTACCATCACAATGAAAAAGCCTGGCAGACAGTACTTTAATGAAGCAATTCAACTTAACATTTCAAAATAAAATAAAATAAAATAGGACAAAAGCAGCATCATGTGCCTCATGAGATGATGTACCGAGAAGGACACAATTCCAGAATTACATGGTCTGTTTCTAATTATAAAGAAACCTCAGACAAACCCTAATTAAGGGACATTCTACTCAATAATTGGTCTCTAATCTTCAAATGTGACAATGAAAAACAAATTCTGAGTAGCTGCTCCAGATTCAAGGAGAATAAAGGGACATGAAAGGTTAGAGAGGAATTACCATTGAATGTTATGTGTGATTCTGGATTAAATTTTGAACCGGATCCCTGGATTTCATTAGACAGTGAACTTTGAATAAAACCTGTAGATTATAGTATTGAATCAGTGTTAATTTACTGATTTTGATCATTAAATTCTGACTACGTAAGAAAATGCCCTTTGATTTTAGAACATTCACATTCAAGTATTGACAGGTGAAGGGGTATCATGTATACAACTTTCATTGAAACATTTCAGAATAAAGTATGTAAGTAGAGGGATAGGTGATGGATGATAGATGGATAGATAACTATACAGAATTTAAAAAGTGGCAATGTTTTTTTTTATATTTACAGAAAATTCAGGTAAAATAGAAATTCTTTGTACACTTTTTCATTTTTTTCTGCAAGTCTGAAATTATTTCAAAATAAAAACAGCTTAAAGAAGAAGACCTTGTCTCTGCCACCAAGAATCTCACTTGCTCCATGAGGATAGAAGGACAAGTCACCATAAAGAGATCAATGTAATTCAAGAAATGTAGGCTTGTTATAAGGACATGGGATGAGAGATCATTGATAGAAATAAAAGAGAATAAATGTTTTCTAGAAAAGACAGGGTTAGCAGGTGGCATGTTGGTTTAGGTGCTGGACTCCCACATGGCTGACCACTGTTCAAGTCCCTGGACCAAGTGGCTTGAAAAACATACTGGGCACATGTTTGTGCATGCCCAAAATTCCAAGAGGAGAGTGGAGGAGAAGGGATTGCAGCATGGCCATCCCCCGTGGATGATTTCTCACTTTTCCTCTCTCCTCTCCAGCACACCTGCACCCCTTCCCCATGACAAAAAGAAAGAAAAAAGGAAGAGAAAGAAAAGACATTTTTTAAGTTAAGCAGACTTCTTTCCTTTCTAGCCCTTAGAAAAACATATTTAGGCTTATAATTCTAAAACATTAGGTCAGTTTCATGTTGTTGTAAGAAAGGCTTTAGCATATCCATCCACCCATCCATCCATCCATCCATCCATCCATCCATCTATCCAGTAACATGTTGTTGAAACAGTGATTATAATAAATACATATTTTCATATGCCCCTAATTTCTGGAAGAAAGCTCCTAAATCCTTGTTATTTCCTAAGCAATATAAATTCTGGAAATATCTTGTATTCTAACATTTGGTCTTTGGCCCTAGTTCTTGACAGAGTTTCTAAATCACTTGGAATTAATTTCCTGGGTGAAACACTATCTTCTGTTCTATAAAATGATTCTTGGTGGACTTCTGGATTGGAGCTGGTCACCAGAAATCCCAGTTCCATCCCTATTCTCTGAGGAAAAAAGAAAAAAAGGAGAGATTGGAGATTGACTTAATAATAGATGATGCCTATTTTGATAAAGACTCCCTAAATATCCCTAAACTCTGAGGTTTGGAGAGCTTCTGGGTTGCATAAGTAGATGGATAGGTGATGGATGATAGATGGATAGATAACTATATAGAATGAAAAAAGGTTACCTAGAAGATGGTATGTCTAGAGAGGGGATGGAAGTTCAGTGCCCCTTATCTCTTTATCTAGCTGTTCATCTTTCTCCTTTGTAATACTCCTCTATAATTAACCAGTAAATGTAAGTAAAGCACTCTCCTGAGTTCTGTGAGCCACTAAATCACAGGATGGTACCTGAGGAGGAGAGTCATGAGAATCCCTATGTTATAGCTGGTTGGTCAGAAGTTCTAGAGGCCTAGACTTGTAATTGGCATCTGAAGTGGAGTGCACTCTTGTGAGACAGCCTTTAACCTGTGTGATCTGTGTCTATGTAGAAAGTATCAGAATTGGGGTCAGCAGGTGGCGTAGTGGTTAAGGCGCTGGACTCCCACGATTGGATTCACAGACCAGGAATCAAAATCATGCCAGGCGTGGGGACCAGTAGATGGCATAATGAATATGTAGCTGGAATCCCACATAGTTGACCACAGTTTGAGTCCTCGATCCAGCAGCTTTAAACTCATACTGGGCGCATGTGCTGCATGCCCAAATTCCTAAGAGGACAATGGAAGAGAAGGTATTGCAGTATGGCCATCCATCCTGGGGAACGATTTCTAGCTCTCTGTCTCTGTCTCTCAAACAAGCGCACATGACCAATAGCAAAAATATCTATCTAAAAATAATTTAAGAAAAGAAGAAGAAGAAATAAAGAAAATGATGCCAGGAGCATGTGTGTGAATACCCAAAATCCAGAGAGGAGAATGGAGGAGAAGGGATGGCCATCCCCTTGGAGAGTGATTTATCACTTTCTTCTATCTTTCTCTAGTAAGCACACACACACTATGGAAAAAAATATATATATACATATGTATGTGTGTATATATATATATATATATATATATATATATATATATATATATATATATATATATATATATATATATATATATATATATAAGAATAGAATTAATTTGTGAGACATTCAGCTAGCTTCCTGCTAGAGAACCAATGCATAAGTTAAAATAACTAAAAACATACATATATGTGACATCAGAAGTATTCTGTGTACTGTGTTGTGTGTGAGTATAGGAAAAACAGTTTGGTTTTTCCAATCTCATACAATGATGATATACCCACCTTAAAATCCCCTCACTATTAGTCCAAATAAAGTACTTTCACTCTTTGTACACAAGCTACAATGACACTGAGCATCTCTTTGCTTTAAAAAAGACCCAAGTTTCTTTCATTTCCCTCTTTTAGTAGTTCTGGGGCTCACCACAGGGACAGGATTCCATGGGCAAGTCCCAACCTTATTCAACTTTGTTCTGACAAATTCAGAAATGTGCCCACTGTTCTCTTTTCTTTAGGAAGCACCTGTGAGATACGGAGGCATGTGTCTACATAAATAAAAGTCTTTTCAAGATCTTCTACTGAGTGCACTGAGGTCGGGTACCCGTAGCTATTAGGGCAAGCCATGGATGTTCATAAGCTGAAGGAAGAAAGATGCTTTAGCAGCTGACAAGGAGAGAATCCCAAAGTGTTGGTACCTCAGCAGAAATAAGAACCCTCTGGCAAGTTCCAATCATGGATAATTTGGACTACGTCTTCTTATCTTCAACTCTAATAATGCCATTTCACTTTTTCCAGAGTCACTGACTTTTACTAAATTAGTGAATTAATACAGTTCTGATTTCACAACACAGATGACATGGCAAACAAGATTTGGAATCCAAACAGAATTAGATCCTTTCAGGTTCTCATGGATCAATCTCTGGTCAGTTCTGGGATGAAATTTTCATTTTTGTCACTAAGACTTCCCACAAATATTGTTTGCAGAAACATGAATGGTGGCATCTGACCCAGCATGCCAGTTTTATTTCAAATCAAACTCCTAGGAAAATATTCTTGGTTACTCACTCATTATCTATTTATTCACTCAGTAAGAATTCAACTAAATGACTATTATGAACTGACAGTCATACTCTTTTACAAGACGGGGTCATTTGCAGAGTTGTTAACATGTCCTTGTAGCTGAGGAAAAGCTGGATTCACAGGCAGAAAGTCTAGTTTGGCTCCAGTGAAGCTACGTTGTATAGATAGAGCCTTGGGTAAATGACTTTTTCTCTCTGGACCTGTCTGTCTCTTCTGTAAAGTGAAGATGTTTTACCAAGCTTCCTATGACCGTTCAGCATTGTGGTATCCTTGGCCATCACTGATGTCCACCTGGAGCCTGGGGATATGACTTTACACTAAAAAACTCATCTAAGAGCAAATGCATCAATGTGGAGAGCAACAGACACCGTTGTGAGATCACCCAGTAGAGGTAGCAAAGTGATTTCTCCAAAGGTGGAGAAAGTGTCTTATAGAGAAAGTTATAAGAAAGGTAAACTGTGGAAGAGGGAACCAATCATGTCAGAGAGAAGGGAAGATATTCTCAGATTAGAGTGGCTATCTTCTCTAACCCCTGGGCAGGGCAAATACAAAGAGAAGTGAGGGATGGAAATAAAGACTAGATTTTTGCTCACAATGGATGCAATTAGCCTCTAAAAATGTTATAAGGGAAACTTTTGAAATACCCTATTTTTTAATAAAAAACATTTTCACTGACTCAAGAGAAAGACTGAGAGATGACTTGTAAGGTATTTCACACATCTAAGATGCTATGATATAACGCACCAAGTGAAAATGTTGTTTAATACTGGACTCACTGTTCCAGAGGGGGAAGTATTTTCCTTGAAGACACTTAGGATGTTTAGACACTTGATCTGTCTCTTCTTCCAGATGTGACAAGATTTTTGAGTTATTGCTTCATGAAGGAGGAACTGGAAAACACCCCGAGATGCTGTTTATTTCTTAACTGCTTTGCTGTAAGCTGCTGTTTTAAATTCTAAACAGCTTAATAAAACTTTCCAACAATTTCAGCATTTTCTAAATTCAAGAGGCCATCTTTATGGCTTTTGGAAGAAAGTTCAGGAGTATTGTCACTAAGCAATTTCAGGCAGAAAACTAATTTTAATAACAAGTGGAGTGATGGCATTTAAAATTCCGTAACAAATCAGTGTGCATGTGACTAATACCCCATTACCTCACCAGTTGATTCAGAGAGAGAAGTGTGTGTTACACAAGAAGGTTCATTTAAATGTCTACCTCAGCTGCTTTGCCTTTGGTCAATGGAGAAACTAACTGAATCAACTAAGGCATTAAACTCAAAACTGTGGGATTTGGGACCAGCAGTTGCGTAGTGGCTATGTCACTGGACTCCCACGTGGCTGACCATGGTTTGAGTCCCGGACCCGGTGGCTTAAACTCATGCCAGGCACATGTGTGTGCATGTCCAAGCTCCCGAGAAGAGAATGGAGGAGAAGGGATTGGGCCATGACCATCCCCTCTGGGGGGTGATTTCTCGCTTTCTGTCTCTGTCTCTCTCTGTCTAGCGAGTGCACGCGCCCTATAGCAAAACCCTCTCAAAAAAAAAAAAGAATTAAAAAACTGTGGGATTTTAGGGGCTCTTATAGTTTGGGCCCAGGAAAGTAAGGAAAGGATGAGCAAAGTTCTAGAGGCAAACTCTCATCTGTACCTTTTTCTCCTTGACACTAGGACACTTGACACTGTCTTGCCAAACAGACCCAGAGATAAGTCAAGGGTTTCCTAACACTTGTGGCAAAAGTCACTTCATCCTCACAGCCATCTAGTTATGATTTCTACTTTTTGCAAAAGAGACAGATTCAAAGAGATGAAGCCACTTGCCTTAAGCTCACTTTTTGCAGAGCTGGGATTTGAACTAAGGTCAGACCCCAAAGTTCCTTCAGAAAGCCATGCTGCTGCCTCTCAAAGAGGCCTGGGTTCAAGTTAAGACTGTGCTTCCTACAAACCTGACTTCTGTTCCCTACCTTCCCTTGAGTCTTACTTTCTCTTCTCTGGTTTTCATAACCACCCTCTCTTCTTCCTCTTCAGGCTTCAGTTTCTGCACTTATTCACTCCTTCTTGACCTCATGATATGTCATGTCCAGGCAGTAGAAATGCAAGTAAGCTTTATGTGGCTTGTCCTGGCAGCAGATCCATCACAGAATGAGTCAAAAAGCTGTTCCCATGCAACTTAATTGTTGAAACAGACAGCCCAGCAAGGCCTCAGCAGTGTGCTCATGATGGGAATCTTACTTCTCAATAGGTTTTTCAGTTCTGATTCAAATGTCATTATTGACCCAGAAAGAAGTGAGGTATAAATGTTTCATTGTGATTAGGACTTGGTAGGACTTGAATTCCTAGAGTTAAATATTTAGTTGTCCCAGACTTCCCCTTCTGTTTCAGAGCTAATAGTTGTTTTCTTCTGGATTTAAGGCTCTGTCAGGCAGCTGACAATAATGTATACTATCATAATGAGATAAAAATGAAAGAGTTTTCTCATTTTCCTATTCACAGGAGACAGGTACATGAGGAAATTTCTACCATATCATCAGCCATATTTTTTTGCCATCTCCAGTGTGTGAGACAGAAACACCTTAACTCAGTAACAAGTGCTCAATATCTCTATCTTCCTCACTTACCCCCATAGCCAACAACCCATTCATAGCTCTGTGGGTTTTACCTCCCAAATATTCCTTGAATGTACCAACTCCTCTCCATTTCCATAGCCACCATCCCATTCCTAGTCATCATCATCTCCAGTCCAATTAACAATTAGTTCAGTCTCTGTGCCTTCAGTCCACTCTTGAGATGATCTATTCACCCCCCCAGTGCCCAGAGTGAATTTATCAAAATACATATCTTCTCACTTTGCCCTCTTGATCTTCACATTTTAGTTATTCTGCATTGATGGAAACATAAAAATATAAACTTGGTAACGTGACCTTCCTGGGCCCTTGTACAACTATTGCCTGTCCTTCAACTCTATCACACACCGCACTTGGCCACACCTCTTTAGCTCTGGGCATGTCACCTACCAAACTGTCTCCTCACCCAGGTCTTTGCATGTACTCTTCCCTCTGCTTGGAATAACTTCTTCCACATTGGGGAGTTCTCAATTCAAATGCCACTTCCTTAAAAAGGATTTCCCTAACCCTGATAATGAGATCATGTTCCCTATTCTGTTTATCCATGGTGCTCTGTATCTCTCTGCCATTACCAAGGTGACAGTTATACTTAATCATGTGATCATTTCTTTGATTTTTTGTCTCCCTTGTCAGACAATTCCTGAGTTAAGAAGTTTGTCTGATTTATTTCTACCAAATTCCCAGTGCTGTGGATGATAGATGTCTTACAAAATTAATCTCTTTAAGTTACTTTTGTATTTTTGCTTGTATAAATCAATGCAAGGAGGAAGACTTTTTTAAAAATGTGGCTAGCTTAATACCACTGTTTACACACTCAGGCTTTG
>NW_006159579.1:7328023-7344723 GCF_000334495.1 Tupaia belangeri chinensis | reverse complement strand
AAGTTTTAGTCAATGAGTTAATAAGTAAGATGGGTGAACACACTTAACCTCCTGATAAACACCATTTAAATTTTAAGTAAGTACATATTATTATCTATAAAAAGCACTCCAACAAATACAATTTTCAATAACCAACATATCAGTCTAAAGATTTCAAGTTGATATTCGCTTCAAGTAAGTTTAAAACAAACACCTTAATGTTAGAAGAAAGCTCCTTGTGCTTTATAGTAAATTCACTTAGACAAAAACATAACATTACAGTGACAGGACACAGAATATGTATGGATTTAACATCAAGTAAAAATTTGATAATTGATATAAAAACATTCTTTAGTACTTTTCCTTAACTATCATGACACATGCAGTGGCTAATTCAGTGTGTTGCATTCTAACAAAACGTGTGTGTCAACTACTTCACTTAAATTTCCTTTGTTGTATATCACTTACACCTGTGGATTATGAGTTTTGACTACACTTTTGACAACTGTTGAGTCACATCAATTTATACTTTAATAATGTATGTCCACAGAACCTAATATGGTGTTGATTACTTGGTTGGTGCTTAATAAATACATATTGAAAGTGTGAATGATCATCTAAACTGTAGAGTGGCCTAGATGAGACAGAAAGAGGTAGGGAGAACTATTCCATGCCTTTCCTCTAGAGCAGAGTTTCTCAGTCTTGGCATTGCTGATGTTTGAAAATAGTTCTTTGTGTGAGGGACTTTGTGTGTGTAGTAGAGTGTTTAGCAGATTCCCTGGGCTCCACTCTCTCAATGCCATTAGTACCCATACGCCAAGGTGGCAAAAAATGGTATACAGACACTACTAAATATCCTCAGGGGTCAATTGAAAACCATTGATCTAGAGTTACAGAAACATTGTAATGACATGGACAAGGCTCACAAAATTCTCAACTTTGTAAAGACTAAGAGGATCAAATATGTTCATAACTTGCCCTTTTAGCACAGTGGAAAAGGCAAATAGGCTTCTGTTTGCATCCTGGGTCTACGTACATACTGGCTATGCGATGCAGGGCAACTGATCCAATCACCAAAAGCACCCTTGTCGATAAATTAGGAGGAATGACTGCGATGTGGTTGTAAAAAGTACATGAATATACTCTTTTACATGTGAAGCACTTACAGTGTCTAGTAAATGTAAAGTAAATATTCAATAGACCAGTGGTTGAGTCAACGTTGTCAATATTACTACCTGCTATCTCCACCCTCCCCTTCCTTGCTTAAACACTGTTCTGCCCCATCCTTCCCCAGTTTTTGACTCAGACTCCTAGGACCATAATATTTATATTTTCTGATCATTTTACATTACTGAGCATTAAAGAATAAGACTACATGGTAACACCCCATGTTTGACACCCTAGCACGTTCCCCTCTACAACCACTATGGTTTTTCCTCTGGTAATCATTTCCAACAAAGAACTGTGTCTTTGATCTGCCTGCTCTTGTTAAGAGGTCTTGCTGTGACAAGTATCCACAGTCTTGGCCTGCAGCACTGCAATTTAGCGGTTGGCAGTAGGCTGCAGATGTCATTAAGCCAAGTGCTTTTCTCCTCAAACACTGCACAGCCAGGCTTCTTGGTCACTGCCATTAGCACAGAGGAGTAAGCACAAGGAAATGTCACAGGATAAACTCAGGATGCGACAGAATGAGAGAGGAGAGTAGCCCCTGACAGAGGTTCTCAGTGGACTCAGGAGATGAGGAGAATAGAGGCAGACAACCTAAACAGGTTTGACCCAGTTTGTCCAGTCATCTTTACAGTCTCTGTGCACCTTTGGGTGAACAGAGCCCCACTGGCCCCTAAACAGTGAAACATCTTATGGGGATGAAGGAATCATCTGTGATCGAAAAACTATATGACCTATATACACTTAAAGGCGACAGCACAATAATAGCAGCTACACCTCTCTATAAAACTCTGAGACTTCTTCAAGAATTGTAGTCTGCTCTGTTGCAAAGAACAGAAACTACGTAAGTCTGGGTAATTTAAGATAACAGAGATTTATTTCACTCATGTTTTGAAGGCCCAAGTTCCAGGGGCCACATCTGGTGAATGACTTCTTACTGGTAGATTAACATGACAGAGGGTAAGATAGAGCAAGGATGAGAAGGGCATTTGTCCATATTCTCTGTTCTAGTCTCATTCCCTCTCCTTATAAAACTACCAGAAGTTAATCTTTGGAGCCCCTTTGATGCCTAATCACTTTCCAAAGACCCTACCTTTCAACACCTTAATTGGATTAAGATTTCGTCATTTTAATCCCATTACAATGGTTCACCAAATTTTTACACGTTAATTTGGGGGATACATTCAAACCATAGCATCAATTATTATGTTAAGTCCATATAGGTTTTCTGATATTCCGTATTTGTCTCTTCAGAGAGAGAGACTGCCACATTTCTTTATTGGTTTTTAAAATCAAACTTTATAGATGTGTCATACTCATTTCTTTTTATGTCACATATTCAATAGGCTGAGCCTGTTTTCAATTAGAATGCAGTAATTCATAATCTGTGAGTGTGGCACAGAAGCAGGACTTAGGTTTACCTCAAGGCTGTGTGAGAAAGGCTTTTTAGCACATTGCTGTTTTAACACGCATATTTAAATAAATAAGGCCTACCAAATTCTTCTAAAGACACTATCTACCAACAATAGGAAATTGTCCTTATATATTTATTTAAAAAGCTGTAAAGCAACTCTGTCCAGTAGAAATATGATGTAAGCCACATACATAATTTTAAATATTATAGAAGCCACATTTGAAAAGTGAAAGCAACTGGGACCAGCAGTTAGCTAAATGGCTATGTCACTGGACTCCTGTGTAGTCAACCAAGGTCCAAGTCCCAGACCCCATGTCTTAAATTCACACCGGGCACGTGTGCATGCATGCCCAATATCCTGAGAGGAGTATGGAGGAGAAGGGATTGTGGCATGGCCATCTCCCCAGGAGATAATTTCTTGCTTTCTGTCTCTCTGTCTCTCTCTGTCTTTCTGGTGAGTGCACGTGCCCTATAGCAAAAACCACTCAAAAAAAAGAAAAAAAAGTGAAAGCAACTGGGTGAAATTAATTTTAGTAATATACTTGATTTAACTTGATATATGCAAAATATCATCATATCCACATGAGATCAATATAAAAATTGAGATGACATATTTTACAGTATTTTTCTTATGCTAAATCTTTGAAACTTTTCTTGTATGTGTTTAATACTTAGTGCCGATTTCAACTCAGACTGACGCATTTTAAGTGCCTACATAGGGCTAGTGGCTGCCATGTTGGATGGCATAATGATAGAAGACTCTATCCCATTTCTCTTCTCCCTCCTGTTCTTCCTCTTCTTTTTTGATTGCTGAGTCATCGGTGTAATGGACCCTTTGGTTGCTGTTGTTCATCTGTTTACAAAGATAACGTATATACACTGTAGTATATGCATTCTGTTCTTTCTCTAGAATCCTCACTAAGAGTTAGTCATTATGAATACTAGGTTCATATTTGCAAATTGCCCACTGTGAGGTCAGGGTCTGTCAAGTTGAAATAAAAATAAACAGAAATTAAGACTAAATTTTTAAACTTAACCAAGTCTTGTAAAACCTGGAACACATAGTCAATTGTTATAGAACCTTCGGGGTTTACAAGAGTAGAAGTTTCAGGTCTTCTACTTTGAGTTCTCACCAAGTTTTGAACATATACAGACTAAAATTATAAGCTGCTGAAAATTTAATTTCACAACTACATTCCCAGAGCCCATTCCCAAGCCCAGTATAGTTGTCTGCACTGGCCTATCAGACCAAAGCACTAATTGGTTGACAAGAAACAGATGCATGGGCACCAAGAAACTGAGTAGTAAAAAGTGCATCAATTTTCTCTCACTAGTGACATTGATGTATACATTTAACTCAAAGGGTGGGTTTTTGTGAGGTTGATTCCATTTGCAATTTCCTTGTTGGTTACTGTATAAATATAACTAAGTCACAAAAAATGAAAAAATTCCAGGTCAAACCCAGATTCCTGAGATAAACCAGTGTGTAATCACTAGCAATAATAAGGAAGACATGACCTTGACAAAATGTATATTTGAAAACACCAATGAGCTAGATATAGAAATAAATGAAGACCTGACTGTGTCTGTGAAGTCAGAAGAAGGGGGCACATGGAATTCCTCTGACTGGCACTATGTAGGGGTAAAACTGGATAAGTAAATGGACATGCTTACTTCTTATTTTGTTTAAATTTCTAATAATTTCAACTGGTTCGTTATTTCTTTTTGCATGTGTTTCAGAATTATTGTCAATCTCAATAAACAGAGTAGTAGTACTATAAGAGTAAGTCAGCTGTGTTCAAAAGGGCTCAAGCAGGGGCCAGTAGGTGGCATGGTGGTTAAGGTGCTGGACTCTCACATGTGTAACTGCAGTTCAAGATCCAGTCCTGGTGGCTTGAAAAATCACACTGGGTGCATATATGTGCATGCTCGAAATTCCGAGAGGAGAATGAAGGAGAAGGACCTACCTATGGCATGGCCATCCTCCCTGGGGGTGATTTCTCACTTTCCCCCTCTCTGTCTCTCTCTGGCAAGTACATGGACCCTATGGCAAAAACAAACAAAAAAACCCTCAAACATTAGGATCTCTGACATTGAAAAACTTTGCCGTAACTTTATCCTAATCTTGACCCATCTTACAGTGACCTAGATTCTCAGCTAATCATCTACTATAAACTGGTGATAATTGATATTTACTGATCAATCATTAAGAGATTTATTTGCATTCATTGGAACTTCTTATGGTCTTACAATTTCCTTTTAGAAATGAGTAAATCATGACACAGAAAGACTGAGTCATGGAACCAATGCTATACAGCTGGACAGCATTAGAACTAGAATGTGGTTTGACAACTCTGTGATGGAAACTTTTCTTATTCTGGTATTCTCACACCACCCAAAGACTTGTGGACAGCAGGTGCCTGCACCCTGAATCCTTAACACAACTGTCACCTGAATTAGGCAAAACATGAGTTCCTTTTGGGGGAATAAAATCTTGACTTGATCTCACCTGAACATGGATGATCACCAAAGCTGATGGTCTACTAAATATGCCAAAAAAAAAAAAAAACCAACCCAGAGTGTCAACTTGCTGAAGTGCAAACCAAAAAGAATAGAGTGCCTAGGAGAGCAGATGCGGATGTTTTCAGCACATTGTCACCATTCTAATGACTGCAAGTTTTGTTGTAAAGAGAATTTGAGCTGCAAAAAACATCATTGACAACAGGCTGCAGTTTTAATGATCTAACTTTAATTGTGAAAGTGAATCTCAAGCTTTTGGGAAGTGTGGAATCCACTGACACATTGAGTGAATTAACTTGAGTGCTACAGGTAACAATCAGTATTGTTTGTTTGGGAATTGTTTAGCATTGAATTTGGATTAATTTTTACCAACTATTAATTTAGGAACCCTAAAGGGCTTCACATCGCAGTCACAAACAGCAGAGGTGGTGACTCATGATAGCAAATTTTTAGAGTCTCTTGATCATTATTAATTTCATGTTATCCTCATAAACATCACCAGCCATCATGTATCAACCTTGACTAAACCTTGGTGTAATGTGCTTTACCCAGGCTCTGATTTGGACATGTTTTAAAATAAAAACTACAGCTAACAATTCTAAGAGTACCCCCAAACATCTTCTCTTAAAGTGTAAAATCCAAATATATGGGAAAAGTAAAGTGAAGCTGGCCTTTTTGCACCATTATTTTCTAATATCGTAGCACCTTTGCTTTTTCCAAATTAATTATGGGCCAAATCTGTTGTTTTTTGATTAGCCCAGGATATTTCTATTTAGATCTAAGTACGTTGCTTTCTTGATCACCCAAAGGTGTATTTCATTGAAACATCTGGCTGCATCTGAAATTTGCCAGTTCTATAATTTTGGTTTAGCATATCACTTTCCTCTGTGCCTTTTTTTTCTCACCTGTAAAATGGGGTTAATAATCCATATTCTGCAGAATTTCTGAGATAATTAAGAAGGATGATTGTTGTGTTTAGCACAAATCAGTTTCTTTATATGTATGTGTGTATGTAGTTTTAGCATTTTGCTATAGCACATGTATGCTCACCAGAAAGAAACAGAAAGAGAAGGAAAATGATTGAGCCACCTATTAGCCCAATTTATTTCCTTACTCTTCCATGACGTGCTTCAGGAAAAATGAAAATTTATCCAAGAAGGAAGAAGCAATGTTAAAAAAGAAGTTGGTAAGGCTAGCAGGTAGCATGGTGATTAAGGTGTTAAATCTCACACAGCCAACTCTGTGGTTCAAATTCCAGACCCAGCAGCTTGAAAATCATGCCAGGCTTGTGTGAACACATGCCCAAAATCCTGAGAGAAGAAGGGATTGTGGTATGACCATTCCCACAGGTTTTCTCAGTAGTTATTTCCTTCAAATTATGCTCATAGCCTGAAGCCAGTTCTAAGCAATCCAACAAGCATGAAAGTGAGAAATGATTTCTTACTTTCTCTCTCTGTGTCTGACCATCTCTGTTGAGCTCATACCCTATGACAAAAAAAAAAAAAAAAAAGATAAACACATGACAAATCTTTTGGAAATTGCAGAGCCAGTCGATACTATAGTAGTTAAGCACTGAACTTTCACATGGCCAACTATGGTTTGAGTCTCATTCCCAGAAGCTTGAAAAATCACTCTAGGTATGTGTGTACATGCCCAAAATCCTGAGAGGAGAATGGAGGAAAGGGATTGCAGCATGACCATCCCTCCCTGAGGATGATTTCTCACTTTCTATCTCTTTGTCTCTCTCTCTGGTGAGGACATGTGCCCTATAGCAAACTGAAAACAGAAACAAAAACAAATCTTTTTAGGAATTGCTTTAAAATGTAATAAATGTAAAGCTTTGTCCTATTTAGTGGCTCACAAACAATAATGGGAATAAGATAGTGTAAATAATAGTATGGAAGCAAAGTGGAAAGAACCATGTCTAAAATTTTTTGAGGTCCTTCTGAGAAAAGAAAGAAAAAGATCGCCTAATTTAACTTTTTTTTACTCTTTTTTTTAGATTTTTGCTATAGGCATCTGCACTCTCTGGGGAGACAGAGAGACAAAACGAAAGTGAGAAATTACCACCCCCCCCCAGGAGGGATGACCAAGCAGCAATCCCTTTTCCTCTATGCTCCTCTTAAAACTTTAGGCACATACGCACATGTGCCTGGAGTGAGTTTCAAGCTTCTGAGACTGGGATTTGAACTGTGGTCAACCACGTGGGAGTCCAGTACATTAACCACTATGCCATTCACTAGCACCTAATTTGACATTTTATTAATATAATTATGCATGTTAAAATCTTTAATGTAAAAATTTTACATTAAAATATTAAAATTATTTTTGTAAAATTAAAGATTTTACAAAAAATTATCTATGAAAATAATAGGCAATCTATAACTACCAAACAGAAAAAAAAAGTCATGTAATAAGGCAAATCATTCCAAGAGAAAATGAAAGATGGGAGTGGGGGGGATGAATAAGGGAAATACATTGCAAATAGAAAACTCGGTAGAAGTGTGCTCAAATTTGTCAGACTGAAATAAATTTAAAATGTTCACATACTGCACACAAATAAGTAATAAATGTAAGTCTTAGAAAGTTTTTAAATGATCAGGAAGAAAAACAATTGTAAAATACTAGTTACCTTTGAATTTAAGAGAGGATTGATGAAAGGAGGATAAAAACTAAAGAAGTAAAACAACTAGGAATTTCTATCATCCAGGTACATCATGGAATTAGTACATGGAATTAGAGGGCAGCCACCATCTCTTGGCTGATATTTTCAGGTTGATTAATATAGGAACTAGCATTCCCACGTGACATAATTTTATCCTAGCTTATGAATAGAGTTTACACTCACAGAGACATGCTTGTTGGATTGCTTAGAACTGGCTTCAGGCTGACTATGAACATTCTCTGAAGGAAATAATTGCAGAGAAAACCCTTGAAAGAAAGTTTGTTCTTTCTGAGGGTCTCCAAGGAACCAAAAGCTTTCAAACGTTCCAAGCATCAAATCCTAAGATCTAAAGTGAGGCTTCATATTCCACTTTTTCCCAGAACTCATGGCTTTCTTCCATTGACAATCTGCTGTTGATAGGCTCAAGGAGCTGGAGTCTTCCCTTTTATGTTGGAGAAGTTTGTTTTCCTTTTGTACTCTATCACTGCTCCCTGAAATCTAGCTCCCAACCTTTCCACTACCATTCTTATTCCATGACTTTGACGCTCCCTTGGGCTGCATGCCACTCTCTCATAACTGCCAATTACTGCTTATTTCAGTTAATAGCTCCTCTTCCCTTTGTGATTGTCACAAAATGATACCCTTTCGATTGGAGGAATTGTCTCAAACCTAAAATCCTTCAAAGAGCAGGCAGACAGAGTACCTGGGTGACATAGGCTACATGTACAGGAGGTAGAAGATGAGCAGCTTAGGTAGATTTTTGTCGTTAGTGAGTATGTCACAAAATGAATGAGCAGGAGGGAAAACAGGACATGTTGATTATCAAGATGTCTATGAGTTTTCAAGTCATTACATCTGGCCAAGTGTTATCAATTCTCTTGGATATAAATCTAGATGTGTAATTATTGAAACATGTAGTACATCCATGTTTAACATTTTGTGTTACTACCAGATTGTTTTCCAGACTGCTGCACCATTTTGTTTCATATTCCTGTCAGCAATGCATGAGAGTTCCAATTTCTCTACATTCTCACCAGCACTTGTTATTGTCTTCTTTATTTTAGTCACTCTAGTAGGTGCAAGGTGGTATCTCATTGTGGTTTGATTTGCATTTTTCTAATGACTAATGATGCTGAGCATTTTTTTTCCCATGTGCTTAACAGCTAATGTAAGCTTTTAATATTGGATATAAATGGATTTTACCAAAAGGACATTTCTCTCCTCAGGGGATCCACATGTCTGCCCAAGGGGTAAGACATTCAGCCAGGCTTTGAGACTCACCAGTTACTCATTTCCACACTTCGGAGCTGGACATTAACAGATTCCCAAGCAAGAGGCAGAAAGCCAGAGATTTATGCCTGTGTCTCTTTTCTCCTTTCCTGTCAGATGCAGCTGGGTCTTTCCTGGAACAAATTCCTTCAAATTCTCCACCAGACCATCAACTCAGGAGGGCAAATGAGGAGCTTGTTGTTTAAGAGTTGGGGCCAAACCACCCAGAGCTTCCTGTGCCAGGTGAGCATGAATAGGGGCCGAAGTCACCCATTACTAACCCCTCACCCGTGACTGCCTGAGAGATATTTCTCAGGCTTTAACCATGAAACCTGTTTCCTCTCTCCCTTCCAAAGCCCAGTTCAGAGAGGCATGATAAAATCACTCAGCAAATGGAAAATATTTTGTGCTTATACTAAGAAATGTGATCCATCAAAAATGAGCTGACAAGTCCTTCCATTTCTGAGGACAGTGTCCGCACACTCCAGGCTGTCTCTGGACCTGGATTCAGACAAATCTGCACCACAGGCCAAGGAAGACCATACAGATATTTTCATGGGTGGTACTGTAGCATGGCCTTAAGGTACCACCTACAGAGTCAGACTACAGGGTTTCACGCCAGATCCTCCATTCACTAGCTGTGACAAGTTGTTTGACCATCCTTCAGTACCTTCTTATCACCTTTAAGACAGAAATAATAATAGTCTCTTCCTCATATGACTGTTTTTAGAATTTAATAAGGTGGGTCAGCGGGTGGCAAGGTGGTCAAGGTGGCTGGATCCCACACAGCTGACCATATAATTTTGTGTGTCAGACTAGGGGGACTTGAAAAAACATGCCAGGTACATGTGCATGGGTGCCCCAAATCTTGGAAGGGGTGAAAAACTGAGGAAAAGGGATTTTAGCATGACCATTCCTTATGGAGGATATTTTCTTACTCTCTCTCTCTCTCTGTCTCTGTCTCTCTCCAACAAGAGCACTCACCCTCTGGCAAAAAATAAATGTGTAAGGCAATAGCTTCTTGATGCTTAGCAAAAGACCTGGAACATATCAATTAATAAAGAAAAAATATTATTATTATGATCTGGCTCTGAAAGAGGCCAAAACTTCCCAAATCTGATAAGTTTTGGCAACCTCTTTACGTCTCACTCATAGCTATAACATAGACAATTAAATCCAGTTTGTTTTAAGTAAATTGCACAATTCATGAGTTAACTAATCTGAAGGAATTGGCTAAAAAAAAAAATCTACATTTATCTCTCCCAATCAACTTAAAATTGGAGAATTAGGAAGATCAGACTAAATGCAGCAATATGAACTGTGAAAATAATTTATTTAGAGACTGATTAGGTACCAAGTTCAATGAGCTTTTTAGAGAGTCCATGTTACTTTCCTCCGCTTGGTGACTAGCTTGAGTCCAGTACTGATTTTGCTGTACATTTCCTTAGTAAAGTCACAACCAGAATTTAAAAAAAAAAAAAATCAATGCTCTAGAAATTCTTTTTTTTCCCTTCAAACTGAATTGTTTATAAAGTATCAGAAACCAGCTAAAAAAGAATCCAGGTGTAGCAAAAAGCCATTAGTTTGTGACCAGAAAATGCAAAGAAATACGGTAACTGATCTCACTACATTAATTTCCTATTTATGCTGTAACAAATTGCCAGACACTTCATGGCCTAAAATAACAGAAACCCCTATCTTAGAATTCTGGAGGTTAGAAGTCTGAAATGAATCATCTGAAGTTAAAATCAGGGTTGGCAGGGAAACTCTAAGGCAGAATTTATTCTTGTCCTTTCCAGCTTCTAGAGGCTACCTTTAGATCAAGGCCTCTAGGTCAACACCTCTTCCTTCTGTAATATCGCTCTAGCCTCTGCCTCCCCCATTTCAACTCCTCTGACTCTGGCCCTTCTATCTTCTTCTTATAAGGACCCCTGTGATTACCTAGAGCCCACACATATGATCCAGGATAATCTTCCATCTCAAGATATTTAATATAATCACAGTTGCAAAATCCTTTTGCCATGTAAAGCAACAAATTCATAGGTTCATAATGGGGGGGGTACATTATTTCATCTGCCATATCCTATCTGAAGGATTATTGAATGAAAGGATAAGGGTAGAATTACTACAGTGTGTGAAAGTGGCAAGGGAGTGGAATTGAGTTCCAAGTAGATGAATCTGAAAAATGCTAAAAAGCAAGTGAAGAGGACAGGAGATTTGCAAAGGATGGGACTCTCCCTCATTGGTTAAGTTTCCCTGTTCTTGACATTCACCTACTGTCTGTGCTGGGATTTTAATCGCATAGCATCAGAAAGTCTTTCCAACTGTAAGGGTCCAGGTCTTTGAGAATTCTGAAGGTGTATCAATCAGAATGTAGATTAGACCATGCCAAGGCAACAAATAGTCTCCAAAATCTCAGGGGCTTCAATTAGCATATTCAGTGTGAACTTCAGGGTGCTCTGTCCTTCTCACATTCAGCCAGTCACTGGGCCAGTAGGAAAGAGTTTTTTGGAGGGCCTGGGAAAAGTAATTGATACTCAAGCCCACAGATGATACATATTACTTACACCAATGATTCCCCTGCCAGCACTAGTCACATGGTTCCCACTAACCAAAAGGAGGACAAAATTTGCAGTATGGAAGGTAAGGAGCCAGAAATATTTAGTGAGTAGAAATAATGACAACTACAGTAAACAAAGCTTTTTTTTTTTTTTTTCTATTCTTAATCAATTCATGGATTTTAGCCATACATTGAATTTCTTTTGACTTCTAAAGGGTTTTTCTAAAGAGGGTTACTATCTGTCAATGTTTCTGGATTTACTGATGCAACAGATTGTCTTTAAGCATGTTCTTCACTCATTTAGCTCCATGGTTAAGATTTCACTTTCAAGAGGTTAATAGCAAAGTGATGATGATGATGAATGCTTATTTTTGAAAGCTTACGATATGCTGAACGTGATCCTCAGCACTTTCTACTGTTGTTTTCTTGGATCTCAGGCACAGAGGCATGGATGACTCATGCCTCTTATTTCACAGCACATTTCTATTATGAGACTCACACAACCTCCTGGTGTGTTTTACTCATGTGTGCCACTCCCCATTTTAGTAATCATGTTCTTTACATAATACCTTATCTCTTGTGTGTTTTTTCAAAATGTATCATCATGCAGATTTTTAAAATGCTTATTCATTTATTTCTTCCGTGAATGAGAGAGACAGAAGGAGAGAAAGCAAGAAAGAGAGGTATCTCCTACAAGATCTTAATACCACAGTCCACCCCAAGTAAACCAGTTCCAGATCATGGGAATATACATGCTCCTGGTATGATGAGGGAGGTATCCAGACATGGACCAAGAACCTTTCCATATGGATAAACTTCATAGTGTGTTGTATTTTGCCATTATCCAATCCCTGTTATGTAGATTCTTTAATTTCACAAAAGTTATAGTGTTATATAGTCTTCATTTTATATTAGCTGGCTTTTATTCTCTGTACTGAAACTCTTAGGTTGCTCACAATTCCCTGATACTTTGAACCAAGGGTCAGCAAATTCTTTATATAAAGAAGCAGATAGAAAATATTTTTGGCCTTATGGGCTCTTAGATTTTTGTTACAAGTATTCAACTCAGACAATACAGAAATGCAGGCATGTGGCCAAAGTGTGGCCCATGGTCTGCATTTAGACAACACTGACTCCAAACCATGCTGTGACGAATGTTCTCATTTGTCCTTCTTACAGACTTATGCTATATTTTCCCTGAAAAGTACTGCGTGAACATGGGTGAGATTGCAACATCATAAGGGATACTCAAACATCGTTAGGCTAAATATTTGTGGGTTTCTGTGCCGATTGTTAATTGTTTATATCATTAACAGCAGTTCACAGAAACAAACGGTTCTTATTTACCCATATCCCTTCCAACATTACCCAACTATCTTACTATGTGCCAATGTGATGGAATAAAGTAGTATTTTATGGCTTTTTTCACTCATATTTCTCTGTTTACTACTTAATTTTAGTACTGCTTCATATATTTATTGGTCATCAGGAGGGTCTCTTCTGTGTATTGCCTATTCACACCTTTCTCTTTTATTCTATTTTTTTTAATGACTTTTGGGTGCTTCTTATATAGTCTAGATATTAGGCCTTTGTCAGTTCTAAAGTCTGCAGATACCTCACAAGTACTTTTATTCCAATCGTCAGCTCTCTATTGGCCATATCTGTGGTGTTTGGGATCAAGGAGTTTTAATTTGGTGGTATATAATTTCCACATTTTGATTCTCCTATAAGAAATTCTCCCACACTCCTGGTCACTATAATAATTTCCTTGATTAACCTTACAGTTTTACCTATTATGTGTTTGTAGAAATGTCTTTTTTTTTTCTTTTTTCTTTTTGCAGAGGTTTTGCTATAGGGCACATGTGTTTGCCAGAAAGACAGCAACAGAGAAAGACAGAAAGCGAGAAATCACCCCCAGGGGGGATGACCATGCTGCAATCCCTTCTCCTCCATTCTCCTCTCGGGATCTTGGACATCCACGCACATGCACCTGGCCTAAGTTTAAGCCACTGGGTCCGGGATTCAAACTATGGTCGACCACATGTAAGTCCAGCAACATAGCCATTATGCCATCTGCTAGTCCTGGCTGTAGAACTTTTAAGTTATGATCAAAGCATTTCCATTGTAATCCACATAATGTGCCAGGTTTCTCAGTACCACATGTAAAAACGAATGGATAAAATTTATCCACTGACTTCTGTTGTTATCTTTACTACATCACCTGCTCAGGTATGCATTTATCTATCAGAGAACTTTCTCCTCTGTTGTACTAATGTACATTTTTCTTCATCTTTGTAGATGCTTAAAAATATCTGGGTAGGGGACCAGCAGATTGCGTAATGATTATATCACTTTACTCCCACGTAGTCAACCAAGGTTTGGGTCCAGGACCAGGTGGCTTAATATTCATTTCAGGCACATGTGTGTGCATGCCCATGATCCTGAGAGGAGAATGAAGGAGAAGGGACTGCAGCATGGTTTCTCACTTTCTGTCTCTCTGTCTCTCCAGCTAGCATATGCACTCTATAGCAAAAAATCTCTCTGAAAAAAATCTGGGTAGAATTTCTATCGTCACTGCATTAAATTCATATTTTACTTTGAAGATAATTGACAGCTATAAATATTAAGACATTTCATCCTTGAGCATGGAATATCCCTCAAGTCATTTGATCATTTTTTATATCCGTTAGAAGAGTCTTAAGATTTTCTCCATAGCTTTTACATATTTTTGTTAAACTAATTCCTAGATATTCCAGAGTGCTCATTGCTATTTGGAATAGACTATTACTTAACTTTTTCCCCCTAGTTAATTTTGCTGGTATAGAAGAATGCCAATGTTTTCATGGGTTGATCCTGTTTTTCTCACACTATAGTTCACACCTTATGAGGGTGATACTGTATCCCATTTTACAGATGAAGAAGTTATCATTATCATTCAGCTAATAAGAGGTAAAGTTAGAGTGCAATGCTAATCAATGCTTCTATCTCAGGGCAGGAAGTTTTGGATGTGCAGAAGGGTCAATAGTGACTGTATATTTAAAACTCCCTTGCACGTGAAGAAGTGCTCAATTTACAAAATGCAAACTCTCCATGAAAATGCTGTTCTTTGGCTATTCCTCTACTGACGCCTGCTGACTCCCAGGAACATGGCTAATGCAAGGCGTGCTGCCCATGGCCCTGCTAATAGCAGTGCAAAGAGGGAAAAAAAAAAAAAAAAAAAAAAAAAACACTTCCTTCCCCAATGGGTCATTCTAACACATTCCTCCTTCGAGTTAAAACTGGGCCTGTCAATGCAGCAAGATGCTCTGAATAGGGCTTCCCCAGGCTCAGTGGTTGGGCTGGCACCTCCTGTCATTTCCCTTGTCATTTTTGCTGAAACCTAGCCCCAGCCTCCACATTAGTTCCCGCTTGGAAGTCTGCTGTCTGGAGCCAGTGAGGTTTGTCTGCTTTCTTGGGTTTGGCTAATAAATTGAGATCGTGGGGTCAGGCGGCAGGGGACCTGGCACCCAGGGAGCCCCTGACACCGATTTTATTAGATTTCTCTTTGCAAGGCCCAGGATGCCATCCCAGCGGGGAGCTCACAATTGCTCAGTAACCAAGATTTTGTCGTCTCTGGTTTGACAAGGTCATTTTTTACTAGAGGAGGAAAAATCCCACATTAATTATACAAGCAAACTGGGGCCAAGGCCGTTAGAGCTGGCCTTCGTCTTCTGTGAGTGGGGAGGAGGAGAGGAGTTGGTTTCCTCTGCAAGTGGGGAGTGAAACTGAGAAAGAGGCGGCAGTGTGTGTGGAGTTTTGACTTCTCATAACTTTAGTCGCTGAATGTTATCTGTACTGTCTAATTCCTGGTAGTCTTTAGAGTGTTTGTTTATCCAAATAGACTTCAAAAAATTGAACCCAGGACCATGCATAATTATGCCTGCACTCACTCTTCATTCAACCTACTTTTATAAAGCACCCATTAGGCATCAAACACAGACTACTCACTGAGAAGGAAAAAAATAAAGCAAGCATGGTCGCTACCATCTTAGTCTTAGTAATCTTCTCAGCATCCCATGATAGCTGGTTCTCAGTCCTCCAGGATTATGGCCTCCCTGTCCAGGCTTTGAGAGACAAGGTGAACACACCATTTTTTTTTTTCTGAAACTTAGAAAATCCTTGCACCCTACCTGGTGAGATCTCACGCCAGCTCTGCAAATCGTGAACCATTATACCGTCCTATCTTTTAAACATGAAATAGCTGTTTGCAGTGAGCCGGAAGGAATAACTATGCATTCAAAGCCTATTTTATTTCTGAAAACGCAGAACCAACTCCTTGGCTCATAAAGATGGAAGCTTTTATTTCGGGGTTGGCGAGACCTTATTCAGAAGTTGCCGTAAAAGACCCAGTTAATCTATGCACACTTGTATCAATGTTTGTAGGGGCAAGCTGTACAGGTTTCTAGAATCTCTTGAATATATATTTCCATTTACCACATTACTCCATGACCTGACTTATGACTTGAGAGAGTCCTTCATCCCCTATCATGACTATTCTCTCCCCTCACATCTCTACAGGATTGTCTGTTTTGAAGTCTCTGGGAAGCTCCCTAATTTTCTGTGTACAGGTGCTCCAGTAGGTATGGCCTTTGCACATAGGCATCTTCTACCTGCTAAGACATTTCCCTTGAGTGTACTAATTCACTTCGTGTCTTTCAACGAAAGTGCCCTCTTCTGCTTGCTTCTGACCCTGAGGCTAGACCTACCTCTTTTTCCAGACCCACCAATCTATAAAACACTTTTGATACAGAGCAGCAAAACAACTCTGGCAGAGAGGACATGGTTCCCAAGCATCTCCTGAAAAATGTCCCTGAATACCAGCATGACACCATGACACTAGGCCATGAGTTTGTTTCTAAATTCAGTTACTTCCAAATAGGTCTTCTGCTTCAAGGTGTCACAAAATACAATCAAAAGCATTATCGCTTTTGGCCGGAACCACCATCTTCCAGTAATTAACCAAAATGATGAACACAAAGGGAAAGAAGAGAGGCACCCAGTATATGTTCTCTAGGCCTCTTTGAAAATATGGAGTGGGGGGACCAGCAGTTAGCATAATGGCTATGTTGCTGGACTCCCATGTAGTC
>NW_006159579.1:7304576-7327593 GCF_000334495.1 Tupaia belangeri chinensis | reverse complement strand
CTTCCTAAAATGTGTGAAGGAAAATGACCAGAAAAAGAAAGAAGCCAAAGAGAAAGGTACCTGGGTTCAACTAAAGCGCCAGCCTGCTCCACCCAGAGAAGCACACTTTGTGAGAACCAATGGAAAGGAGCCTGAGCTACTGGAACCTATTCCCTATGAATTCATGGCATGATGGGTGTTAAAATTAAACTAATCTGTGGTCTATAAAAGAAAAAAAAAAAAAAGCATTATCCAGGGTTGAGGTCTCATCTGAAGGCTGGCCCACGGAAGAATCTGCTTCCAATGTCATGTAGTTGATGGCAAAATTTAGTTTCTGTAGGACTGTGGGACTGAGCACCTCGGTTTCTAACTGAATTCAGGTTGCACTCAGTCCCTTACCATGTAGGCCTCTCCAACAGGGCTACTTGCTTCCTCAATGTCGTGAGAGAGTTTACTAACTTTATATGATCTAGTCATGGAATTGATATTCCCTCCATGTTGCTGTGTGGTATCAGCTAGAAGAAAGTCACAGGTTTTGCACACGCAAAAGGGAGACATTACACAAAGGCATGAATAGCAGGAAGTGGGGGTTATTGGGTCATCTTAACAAATGCCTGCCCCACCCTCGTAACCAAATTACTTCTTTAACCCATAAGTTATTTTCCATTACTCAAAAGTAATATGTGGGAGAAACTGGAACGGATACTGTATGGCCACTTCTCTACAGTTTCAGAGAAAATGAATCACGCAAAGGAGGATGAGGTAAGATCTCTAAACTTACTGTAAAATATTCATCCTCTTAGTTCATTTAAAAAAGAGAAAACCTGTTTGAGGTACTTATGAAAAGCTTGATATAGGAGGCGGCATTTGAAATAACAGCAGATACTTGGAGGACAGACAGGACTCAAAAAAGGCAAAATTTGCACATTGAGAAGAGGCACATTCTAGATGATGGCACACCCAAAAGAGATGAATATGTGGGGGCTGTCAGGTGGCATGGTGGTTGAAGATGCTGGATTCCCACATGGTCGACCACAGTTCAAGTCCCGAACCTGGCAGCTTGTTTTTTTGCTTTCCCTTTCTTTCTCTCTCTCTCTCTGTCTCTGGTCAAATTAAAAAATAATAATAACAAATGGAATTAAATAAATAATTCTTTAAAAAAAGAGAGATGAATATGTGAAAAATATCATAAAATGTATTACAAAATACTAGAAACCAAAGGTAAAAATAAGAACAAGCCAAAGTAGGTGGCTAGAGTGCTGTGTCTTTGGAATTAAGCAGACAAGGACTATGACTGTTTTATCCTCTGCTCTGTTATGTGCCTTTAGTGCAAGTGCTGGCTATAACTGAACAAATGAACCCCCTGCAAAAAGCATTAAGAAAACAGGGTAACACACAAGGGAGACTGCAATTGTCTAGGTCAGAGATGAAGAGTGGCCCCTAATTACTAGGACCCTGCCAAATATATCTCATTATGCCTCAGTTTCCTCACCTGAAAGTGGGAATAATGATAGAACCTATCTGATAAGGTTATTGGAAGAATTGAACAAGGTGGCACATTGAAGGGGATAAAGGGTGAACAGGTGATGTGGTGGCTAAAGTGGGCTGAATTCCCACATGGTCAATTGTGGTTCAACCCTCAGACTCATTGGCTTAAAAATCACAAGAGGCTTGTGAATGTGGCCAGAATCCCAAGAGGACAATGGAAGAACAGAGATTGCAGTGTGGTCATTCCCCCAAGGGTTGATTTCTCACTTTCCTTCTCTCTATTTCTCTAGTAAGCACATGCACACTATGAAAAAAAAAAGTAGTTAATTAAAAGCAGATAAGGCACAACTAAATAGGTGTTAGTTATTATTTATTGCTATTATTCATAATCTATTCATCTGGGTTCGCTTGCTCTGGCTCATGTCCTAATGTTTCTTTACCTTCTCTGGACTTAATTGGCTCAGAAACACAGTGAGTTTCTCTTCCCTGTTGACCCAATATCCCCCATCCCTGAGGCTTCTCTGATGGGCTGCCTTTCTGCCTGAGTCTCTGCCTCTGATGTGGTTCCGCAGGAGCAAACCAGAGCATCCCCAGCCTGGTCGTCACCTTCAAGCTGAGCTCAGCGCTGGGCTTTGAGAGTGACTGACTGACTCCATGGTCGGCACTTTTATTGTGGTTTCCCAATTGGTTCAGGATGGCTGGCCCTTTGTTACCCCCATCCCCAAGTGAATTCCCAGTCCTGCCAGAGGCTGAAAGGAGAGTGACTTAGTCATTAGCTCCTCTGGCAACAGCCCCTGGCAATGTTTCAAGGCAGCTTAGAAAACAGGGCAACAAGTGGCTGCAATATGTATTTCAAAAGCCTAGCAGACAAGAAAAGGAAATGAAAAACAGAAAAAGCAGGAATAGCAATGTCTAAACCTGGAGGCACATCCAGACACCACAGGCAAAGCTCTCAGACCCTCTAGGTAAGGGATCTAGGAGGACAGGACTAACAAGGAGCTGAGTTGATCTGCAAGACTGAGGCCCAGGCCTTTTCTTGCCTTTTCCCATGCATAAGTAAAAATATAAATGAAGGGGGCTGAACCATGGGACACAGGTTAAAAAAAAAAAAAAAAAAGATGCTCTGTTAGGTTGGCCCACATGAGAAGGTTCTAGGGATCTTCCTGGGTACATCAGGCATGGACATGTCCATGATACAAGGCTGGTTAAGGTTGAAGGTGGATTATAGTGCCAAGACCCTGTTGGAGTTGCCTCTCTCAGAAAAAATAAATTAATAAACATTTTAAAGAGACTTTTGCCTTAGGACATGTGCACTAACTGGAGAAAGAGACAGAGACAATGAGAAGCAAAGTGAGGAATCACCCCCCAGGGTGAATGGCCATGCCACAATCTCTTCTCCTCCATTCTGCTCCCAGGATCTTGGGCACATACGCACAAACACCCGAGTTGACTTTCAAGCCACCCAGTTCAGTACCTGAATCATAGTCAGCCATGTGGGAGTCCATAGACATAGCCATTGCACCATCTTCTGACCTCAGATTAATAAACATTTTAAAAAGTGAATTAAGACTTACTATGATTCCTAGAAGATGGTGGCTAGGTACATATGGGGCTTGAAATCTGAGTCCAAATCATTGGAAGAGTGCCCTGTTTTGTACCAGCCTCTTGTAGAACTCTTTTGTTTCAGGCATGTTGAGATCTAGAGCTTCACTGCGTGGACATACACAGGGAATAATGATAAAGAAGTTGGGCTCTCTTCCATCATTCCAGGTCATCTAACTTTTACAACTTGAGATAAGGGTTATCACTGGTTCCATATCACAGATGATGGAGGAAATGAAGGTATAAAGAAAATTAATGTCTTCATTATCTTTCTTTTACCTGTCTAATCAGACTATAATTTCCATTGAGAACAGGGATTGTCTTTCCTGTTCATCACTTTATTTCAGTTATTTAAGATTGTCCCTGGAATACAGATGCTTAAAAACCAGATTTTGTGAGTAAACTTGCCAAAAATGAAAGAGCTTTTAAACAATGCCATTCCAGCTCTCAGTATCTACACTAAATTTTCTCTGATGATGGTATTTTCCCCCCTGATAATATTAGAAAAATCATGACAGTTTTTTCTATACGAAAATGTGTCATGACTTTCTCGCCAACCCAGTACCTCAGGTATTAGTTTTCTATTGCTGCTGTAACAAGTTACCACAAACTTGGTGCATAAAACAAGACCTTTTTTTTTTTTAACAGTTCTATGGGTAATAAGTCTGACACTGGTTCCCTAGGCTAAAATCAAAGTACTGGCAAAGCTATGTTCCTTTTTGGAAGTACTAAAAGAAAATCTGTCTCTTTGCCTTTTCCTGCTACTAGAAGCAACCCACATTACTTGGCTTATGGTACCCTTCCTCATCTTTCAAGTCAGCAATGTTGCAATCTGGTGATCATTCGTCTATAGTCACATCTTCCTCTGATCTCAGTCTCTGACTTCAGCCAGGGAAAAGTTCTTTCCTTTTAGGAAATTATGTGATTAGATTGGAGCCATCTGAATAACCCAGAATAATCTTCTCATCACAAGGTCTTTAACCTTAATCACATCTGTAAATTCCCTTTAGCCATGTAAGTTAACATATTCACAGGTTCCAAAAATTATGACATTGATATCATGCCAATAGGGGGACCATAACTGTGCACATGACTTAAACAAAGAAATAAATAGCACAATACATGTTATCTCCCAGAGTAGATAAATAAGATTCTGTTCTTACTGTTTACATCTTTTGGAATACAATTGTGGTTTTAAAGAAAATAATAAACATGTAATGTATGGTTGATAACATATGTAAAACTAAAATGTATTACCACAATAGGACAGAGGCCCAGAGGAATTAAATGTAACTTAAAGTTCTTAAAATGTATATGAAGTATATGTCACTTAAATATAGATAGTGATAAGATGTTTACTATAAACTCTAAATAACTACTAAAATTAAATCATAAAAAGTTATAAATAAGGTTTAAATGAGATAAAATGAAAGCATAAAGAGTGGTGAATTAATTGAAAAGGAGGCAGAAAAAAGAAGAACAAAAGAGATTAGACTGATAGAAAACAAAAACCAGATGGTAAATTTAAACTAAACCAGATTCATAAATGCATTAAATATAAATGACCTAAACAACCAATTAAAAGTCTGATTGTCAGATTGGGTAAAAAAGCAAGACCTAACTAAATATTGCCTATAAGAAACTCACATTACATATAAAGATGGAAAAGTTAAATGATGAAAATGAATATACCACATGAATGAACACTAGTCAAAAGAAAACTGGCAGTTAGATCTGACACAAAGATTTTGGAAGTTATTACTCCCTTTTTTGCAACAAGGGGAAACTACTAAACAAACAAAATATTAATAACTTTCCTTGGATCCATTAGGGAAACAAGATCCTGGAGCAAATCCCCAGCAAGAAATATGGAGAACTGACTCCATAGCCTAGTGGTTGAGAGCTAGATTTCATGTGGCTGATCACAATTCAAGTCCCAGTGGCTTAAAAAACATGTCACCATGTATGCATGCATACTCCAAATCCCAAGAAGATAGGGAAATAGAAGAGAAAGAATTGTATCATAACTCTGTCTCACTGAGAGGTGCTTTCTCTCTCTCCCTCTCTCTCTTTTAATGAGCACAGACAAGTTTACCTGGAGCAGAAGTAGCTGGAACCATTACCTGATCATAACACCTAAATGGTAGTTTTGATGAATTGATGGAGGCTGAGTGTGGACTAGTTTGAGAGTGAGGAGCTCCTTGGGACTGCACTCTTAAGGAAGCACCCCCTCTTTCATAGGATTAACTTCTAGAAAACTTGCAGTTTCTCACAGTAAAGAGGCAAGAGAAAACCCTCATGTTTTTGACAGGAGGAGGGATAAAGTAACCATTTTGAAATATTTCCTGAGCCTTCTTCATAAGACAGAAATGCCTGGCAAAGGAAAAGACTTTACTAGAATTTTATCCAATGCGAAGGAGAAAAAATTGCCTGACTTCTCACATTCTTCATATGTCATCTAGGATTAAACAAACAAACAAAAAATCATTTGTGAAGGCCACAGTTTAGAGTCATGGACCACTAAAAGATTAAGTCTTAAACATAGCATTATAGAATATCCCTCTCTTTCACATGTGCACCTTAGCACTCTTTAATGGGGCTTCAAATTCTAACAGTGTATTATTACATTTATAAGAACTGGAAGACACAGACTCTACTAAGGTGTTTTTTTAAAAAAATCCAAACACTATGAAGTAAACGAATCAAGGACACTAGAAGAAATTTAAGTCTCTGACACTCACAGATAGAGAAAACATTAAAAAGAACCCAAGCCTACCTCAATTAAGGTACAATTTTATACTAAGAGCTTATTTAGCTCAGCTTCTATTACTCAATATATCATGTACAGTTTTCAACAAAATTGACAAGAATGCTAAAAGAAAAGAAAAAACAAGTCTGAAAAGACAAACATCAGAACAAGATTCAGATGTAATCCAGGTTTTATAATTAGCAGATAGAAAAGTTTTAAATAACTATGGCTAATATGTTAAAGACTTTGATGAAAAAATAGACAGTATGTAAGAACAGATGAGCAATGTAAACAATGAGATGAAACTTTTAAAGAATGAATCAAAAAGACAAAACTATAAAATAAATTAGAAATGGCTTTTGTGGACACATCAATAGTTTGAATGTAATCAAGGAAAAATTAAGTGAGCTTAAAGATATGTCTATAGAAACTTCCCAAAATGAAATATAAAAATAATAAACAAAAATAAACAGGCAAGCAAAAGGGGCAGCAGGTAGTTTGGTGGTTAAGATCCCACATGGCTGGCTAAATGGTTTGAATTCTGGACCTGGCAACTTGAAAAGCACACCAGGTACTGAAAGTACAAGTGCATGTGCCCAAATCCCAAGAGGAGAATGAAAGAGAGAGGATTGCAGTGTGCCATCTCCTCTGTCTCTCCAGCAAATAAATGTGCCTTATAGCAGAAAAAAAAAAAGCCAAGAACATAAGACAATTTCAAAAGGTAAGGTGTACCATATACATTATTGGCATGCCTGAAAGAAAATAAAGAGATAATGAAACAGCATAAATATTTAAATAATTGTTAAAATTAAATAGATTTACATGTGTGTATATATAAATGTGTGTGTGTGTGTGTGTGTGTGTGTGTGTGTGTGTAGACAGATGTAAACCAGAGATCTAGGAAGCACAGATAATACAAAACATGCTAAGTATCAAAAATCTACACCCAATCATAAAACATTTAAACTGCATAAATCTAAACACAAAGAGAAAATTTTGGTAGTAGTCTGAGAAAAGGCAACATTTTATCCCTAGAGGAATAAGGAGAGAGTTACAGTAGATTTCTTGTAAGAAGCTATGCAAGCAGAAAGAAAGTGGAGTAAAATATTTAAACCACAGGCACAGAGCCCACAGGCAGTTGACTGCATTGTGCTCATTGATCAGATGACAAAATATTCTTGAGATGTCTGCTCTTCCAAGATTTGTCTATAGTTTGAAGGTAAACCCAACTGGACACACAAAACATTCAGTACCCAGTCCCTGACATAGAAACATACCCAGTGTGTCTAAGGAATAGCAGAAAGGTCATGGGGACAGGAATGGAGCAGAGCAGGGAGTCATAGTACTAGAGAAATTCAAGTTGGTATCAGTAATAAATTCTTTGATCAAATGTTGTTTGTTGGCTTTCTTCTTATGCTTCTGTTTTCAACTCCCTTACAGATGTTTCCTAGGTTCTCTTCCCAGATACATTACTTGTATCCAAATCCTCTCTCTGGAAGACTACTTCTGGAAGAATTCAAACTAGAATGCCTGGAATTCTTTTTTTTCTTTTTGTTTCAAGCAACATAAAACCCAAGTGTGAGTGATTTGGAAAAAAAAAAAAAAAAAAAAAAGGTTGCCTTTCATAACTGATAGGTAGAAAAATGATCTTGGTTTCAGCCAGAGGCTGATCAAGAGGTTCGAGCAATATCAACTAGACTAAATTTTTCTCTTTATATCTTATATTGGTTTCCTCTGATTTGATTCCATTTTCAAATTCTTCTCTCATAGAAACCAACTACCTGCCCCTGTTGTAGCTTCAAAGTTGCTAAAATTGTATGCCAGTGAGAGTCAGAACCTCTTTTCCCCAAAATCTTGACATATGTCCCATTGCAGCTTATTGGACAATCAGTGTAAACAGAGGAATTTAGTGTTCTTATTTAAGAAAAAACCAGGTCATATTTTTGCATCTTTTGCATCTTTTAACCAGGAATGGATATCTCCCACACATGGTTGTATCCCTAGTTGTAGGCGGAGAATGAAGAGGATATGGTTCCCCAGAAGGGAGGGCAATCTTGGTAGGATTTCTATAAGAGTGAAAAGATACTACAAAGTAAAAGCAAACAGATGTCCTCCTCAATGACTCTTTCTAATATGAAAAATAATATTTCTCCTTTACTATTGGTTTCTAATGGGGAGCAACTTTGAATTCATTCTTTTTGATCATTTAAAAAGGCTTCATAACAAATTCTTTTCTCTCTTCTCTTATATCTTTTTCTGTTCCTTTTTACTAGATTGTCATTAGTGTTTATTAATAAGCTTGGCTATCTTAAGAATGAAAAAAAAATGATCAGTTTGCCCAAACATGGTCAATGGGATGGTCAGAAAGCATATCTTCAATTATCTCTCTTCTACACTTGCCAGTTGCACAAACTATGACAGTTCTTACTCTCATTATTTCCATCATTCATGACAAAGCTCAAATGTAAACCACCTCTATGAAATCTCTTGTAATTCTCCATTAATGATGATTACAAGATCTTAATGTAAACCACCTCTATGAAATCTCTTGTAATCCTCCATTAGTGATGATTACAACATCTTCTATATTTCTGCAATATACATAAAACTCTATTTGGAATGATTCATTTTCTTCTTTTGCTTTTTTTCATCTTACAACAGGGAATGATTTACGATAGAGATCAAGCTTTGCTTATCTTTATATTCACCAGTGTCTAGAAGGAAACCCAGTATATTATAGATTCTTAGTAAATATTTGCTGAATTAATCAATAAATGAATTAATGCCTCCTGATGCATGGCCTTATCCCATTTTTCCTCCCTACTTCTACCTCCAAAAGGACTAACAGTTTTCATCTTCAGTCTCTACTATGAACTCTCTGGGGCTTTTTCTTAATAAGGATTGCAAGATTATGTCTGAGCTTAGTAGGAAAAGTGCCAAATGTGTTAGTGATATCCACACTGGTTGCTGGAATGGTGAGGAATGGCACATATGATGAACATATGCACATCCTATTTTCTGCTTTATCTCTGGCCACTTTTGCCTGCTGATGAGCTCACTGGTCATACAGGAGGCTAAACCCAGCAGGGCCAAGTCTAGACATGGATATTTTTGCCAAAGAATGCCCAGGTTCATCAAGAAATGACAGCCAGACAGGTCAATTTTCTTGTAAATTTCATGATTGAGAAAGGTGCCGGGGTCACAGATCCTGGCCTCACTGGTCAATTATTCCAGTCTCCTCAACCCAGAACCCAACTGTTGTTTCCTCTCAGGCTGACCACGACTCAACAGAAAAAGGCAAATACAGCTTGACCCCCACGTGCTCCTCCCTGTTCCACTATTTTTAGTTTTCACAAAAATTACAGGGTATAAGTCATTTCTTGGGCATATCAGCTCCTGCTTAATATCACCTGCTGATATTCAGGTGAAAAATTCTTTCTTCAATATTATCATATCTCAAGGATCCCCCCCGCCCTCCAAAGTGCCAAATACATCTAAACTTACCCAGTATGGGCTTTGCTGGAACATCATCCTGAGCTGATAGTACACACATTGCAACGAATCCCTCCTTCACCTCGAAGCATTTTCTTCTTCATCCTTATCATCTTTCTTCTTACCTCCCTTTCATTCATACTGATATCTAGGTGATAAAAAAATATTTTGTAACCTTCTAAATAGCCTTCCCAGTTTGGAAACAGTTTGACATGCCCAACTCTATACAATTCACATACCAATGGAATTATTTGCTTATCTTTTATTTCCAGAGGATATAAAGAAAAACATAAATATTGTGGTCTACCTGCTCCTCACCACTCCACCTTTCTCAGGTAAGTAATTGTTCTGTTCTTGACTACAGCAATGGATATTTCCCGAGAGAGTATGCATCCATCCTGCTAATGGCCCCATAGTCCAGTCCAGTTTATTATTTATTTATTTATTTATTTTACTAATAGTATGTCTATTTTAGTGGTGGCAGTCCACACGTGGTAGAGCACACCTATTCTGTCCCTATGTTTGCCATGGTCTCCCCAGTAAGGACCAAGAGCCATACCTACAGATACCTCATTTTATTCTGACTCTTATATGTACATTTTCATTTTCAGCTTAATTACTGATGTACACAGGAAGGGACAGCAGGGTGCTAAGGTTCGGCTTGATACCTTTATGAGACACTGTTTTGACATTTTACTCTTTAACCAGATGGCTAAATGGTGAATTCTATTACAGCAGTGGAAACCTCAGATGGCCTCAGAGTCCTTCTACATTTGCTCTACCTTGAAGCATTCTGGTCACTAAAGTACAACAAGATTCTGTTTTCTTCCTGCTATTAGGAATAGGATCTTTCTACCAAGGGCTCTGAACTCACTTTCCTGATCCTTTATGCACCTTAGAAACTAACTTCTTGGATTTAACTGAAATGGAAAAAATAGGCATATTTTCCTAAAAAACAAAACAAAACAAAAAAAACATAGTGTTTCCTGAGACTTACATATAGTTGTAACCATGGAGGGCTTAATTGATGCTTTGAAACGCAGACCAGACCAGAAATCTCTATTGGCACAGGGCCTCACACATCAAAAGTACTCAATAAAAGCTTGCTCTATGAATGAATAAATGAATAAATAAATGAATTGATTTGTGCCTGCAAGTGTCTGCAAATCTATGTTTGCATCTGTCCTGCCTCTGTCTCTTTGAACTGTATTATTTGTGGTTTACTATACACACACACACGCACACACACACACACACACACACACATCCAGGACCCAAAGTTGTTGAAATGAGATTCAGACCTGAATGTCTGATTTTCTATTCCCTTTTTGTATCCTGCTCTCCTATACTCAGCCCAAGCTCCCATTGTTCCTCTCAGAACTATCCACAAACTGATCATTACTTTTTTAATTTTTTAAAAATTTTTGCCATAGTGAACGTGTAATCACTGGAAAGAGAGAGACAGAGACAGAGACAGGGAAAGCAAAAAATTGCCCCTGGCAGATGGCTATGCCACAATCTCTTCTTTTCCATTCTAGTCCTGGGATTTTGGTTATGTAAAAACATATGCCCAGTGTGATTTTCAAGCCACTAGGTCCAGGATTTGAACCATGGTAGCCATATAGGAATCCAACACCTTAACTACCATGCCACCTACTGGCCCCTATCCATGCATTGATTTTAATCTTCCCTTGGCAGACTGTGGCTCTTACATTCCCGAAGAAATACCTACCGGCAATGGAGAAGATGCATGCATAGTATCCTGTGCCTTCTGTAGGTAAAATGTCAAGTTTCTGTGTGTGTATGTGTCTATGGCACAGGGATCCTGCAGATAAATTTCTATATCCAGCATTTTGGCCACTCCAGGATTTACTCACTATTTTAGATCTATCCTCTGAAGCCACTGACATCTTCTTCCTTAGGCTCTGAAACATGTTATCCTGCCTTGATTCTGACTAAATTGTATCATATATTAGCCATGTTAACTAGTCTATGGATACATAGAGATGAACACAATCTCTTTGAAACATATATGAGAAACTGTAAGAGTTCTAGGGCAGAGCTCTGAAAAGCAGAGGCCTTAAATGGAAACATAGGGGGGAAGAAATGTGTATTCAAAGTCAGAAGACTGAACTGAGATCCTGATTCTACCACTTACTAAATGTTTTATCTTGGGCAAGTGGTAACCCTCTCTGCAATACATGGGAACAGCAGTTGGTGTAAAGGCTATGTTGCTGTACTCCCATGTAGTCAACTACAGTTCAAGTCCTGGACCTGGCAGCTTAAACTCATGCTGGGCGTGTGTGCATGCATTCCCAAGATCCCGAGAAGAGAATGGAGGAGAAGGGACTGTGGCAAGGTCATCACCCCTAGGGTGATTTCTTGCTTTCTGTTTCTCTGCCTCTGTCTGTCTTTCTGGTGAGCGCACAGCACACACCCTACATCAAAAATCTCTCAAAAAAAAAAAAAAAAAAACAGAAAAGAAAAAAGAAAAAAAAAACACCTCTCTTCAATTCAGCCTTGTCATCTAGAAAATAGTAATAGTAACACCAACTTCAAAAAAATGTTAGCAGAGTTATCTGTATAAACACTTAACATGCCACCTGCCACATAATTGTTATATTTCACAGGCAATGAAATTCACTATTTAACCTCCTGTTTAAGGAGTAAAAAGTCAAAATGGTTCTCAGAAGGGTTTCAAATAAAATTTGAGCATCCTGAGGACATTTTGGGGGGTATGACTGAGCTGAAGATGCTAGAAATGAAGTTTTCTAGAAGGCAAAATGCTGAAACCAGAGTTTGAGCTCTTTTAATGGACAAATGACTCTCTAAATAAAAAGATAAATACTAACAAACTAAATGTGATATCCAAGATTAGATCATGGAACAATAAAGCACATAGTGGAAAAACTCATGAAATCCAAATGGAGCCTAGAAGCCAGTCAATAGTAATTTACTAGTGTTGGTACCTTAATTCTTATCATAGTAATGTAAGATGTTAACATTGGATAAGCTGGAAGGACGATATCAGGAACTCTGAACAAGATTTGAGACCTTTCTGTAACTCTGAAGTTACTACCAAAATTAATAAAAAAAAAAAAAAGATCAATTAGCTCCCTTTCAAAATTTTTCCAGTCTCCTCTTGGGATTTTAGGTATGCACACACACTTGCCTGGCATGATTTTCAACCCTCCAGGTCTGGGACTTGAACCATGGTCAGCTATATGGGATTCAGCACCTTAACCACCATGCCATCTGCTGGAGTTCAAATTATTTTTTAAAAAATCAGACTACTTTAGCCTTTAGAGAATTTTCCACAGTGGACTCATTCAGAATTAAAGTCATATCTTTAATTTTAGCTTCTGAGTGATTCCTGGAGAAGAAGGGATGGAAAGCCTATGTTTCTACTCTTCCTCTCCTTGGGTGAAGCCAGCAGGAGAGTTGCTCCTATTGCTTCATCTTGGCTAGTTTTCTCTATTTCCCAAGAGCTGGCTCTGGTGGAAGCATGGTCTGGCCACTAGGTTAGATTAATCCCAGAGAGAAGAAGTATCAGATGAGAAAAGTGGCCAGCATTTTGGTTTTCCTGAGCTCATTTTTCTCAGAGAACTCGGTAAGTGCCCTATGCGTATGTATGTATTCTTTCCCTCTCACACATACAGTCTTTGGATAATGTCCCTGACTCTAGTTGGGAGAATTCCAAGTGGCTTTTTGAAAACCCAGGTACAGCTGCCTGGATCTATAGCTCTGATGGATGAGTAAGACAGAAAGCAAAGAGGGTGATAGAGCATTTTATTGAGCAGTAACAGTAATTCATGAATAGTTTTAAGTATTTTATATACTATGGAAGTCTCAACCCCTGAGAAAAGAAGAGAAGAAAAACTCAGAAAGACTAGGGGATTTGGTCAAGGCCACGTAAATAGATAGGAGGAGTCATCCAGAAATGGAGCCACATAACAGTTCTAGTTTATCCCTACTTTCCTCAGACACATACATATATCAAATATATGAGGGGGATCTTCAAAAAGCTCATGGAAGGGACCAGCAGATGGCATATTGGTTATGTCACTAGACTTCCACATAGTCAACTGCAGTTTGAGTCCTGGACCCGGTGGCTTAAAACTCATGCCAGGTACATGTGCATACATGTCTAAAATACCAGGAGGAGAATGGAGGAGAAGGGATTCTGACATGGTTATCTCCCCAGGTGGTGATTTCTTGCTTTCTGTTTCTCTGTCTCATCCAACAACAAAAATCTTTAAAAAAAAAAAAAAAAGTTCACGGAGAATACAAATAAAAATAATTGTTCATAGATTTCAAATTTATTTGCACCAAAATAAAGTTTTACTTTAATTCTATTTTTCCACAAACTTTTTGAAGTACCCTCACATATACACACTTCTTCCAGAAGTCAAGGCATCTCTGACTTCATCAAATACCGGCTAGGCTATTGTGCTAAGTGCTTGACATGCATTTAATCCTCCACTTACCTGTTAATCTTACTTTACAGAAGAGGTAAATAAATCTTAAAGAAGCTAATCTCACTTTGCAGAAAAGGTAAATAAAGCTTATTCAAGGTTTACACAGTTTATAAAGCGGCAGGGTTAGAATACATACTTAGACAGTCTTATTCCAGAGCCTGAATTTTTAATGGCTTCATGACTCAGTGAATATTTGAGTCAGTTAAATGAATGGACAAAGTATTTTGGGAAATGAGAGCATCATAATCTCAATAGTGTTCTCCTAATTTCATGTCTAGAATACAGAGAATTCCAAAGTCCAACAAAGAGAGAGAGAGAGAGAGATGGGAGCTGTGAATTTTTCTAGTCTTGGCCAGCATTTGGGAGGATATTAAGAACAGGGAAAGCATAAGAAGAGGGGAAAAAAGAAAGGATTTGTCACTAGCATTAAGCTATGCTTTAGGGACCAGCATATGGCATTAAGAGTTACGTTGCTGGACTCCCACATGGCCAATCACGGTTCAAGTCCTGAACCCAGAGGCTTGAAACTCATACCAGGCACATGTGCATATGCGCTTCAAAATCCTGAGGGGAGAATGGAGAGGAAGGGACTGTGGCATGACCACCCACCCCCCCGGGGGGTGATTTCTCATTTTTTGTCTCTCTCTGTCTCTCTGATGAGTACATGTGCCCTCTAGCAAAAATCTCTCTCAAAAAAAAATATTTTTAAAATTAACTGAGTAGTGATGACAGCTAAAAACTGAATGCATCTAATTTTTCAGAACAGAAATAGTGTGGTAGAGAAGGGATCAGAAATCCCCATCTCTGTGTTTTCTACTAACATGTGGTTTTCAACAGGTGAAATCTGGAAAGGAGAGGAAAAACACTCCATAAGGAAGGCTCCTTAGATCATAAGAGACATAGTAGGTATGAATGAGCAGACACACTTGAGTTGAAGCCACTACCCCGCAAGCTGGGTGGGAGGGACATTTTAGAAGGTGGCCAAGCTGAGCATTATCTCCAGATGGACTTCCTCTTTTTTCTACTGAAGTGGACCACCCTAGCAAGGGCAGGGAACATTCTGCTCCCTGGGTCACTTCTGCCTCTTCTTCTCATTCTTTTCTTGACAGGTACTTAATGTGTGTAAGGGGAAAAATACCACCTAAAATATTTTCACTGAGAGAAAGGGAGAAAGAGCATTACATATAAAGGAAATCTAAGTTCTGCTTCCCACAATCTGTGAAGCATGTGATTGTGAATAAAGATATTGAGCACCCTAGGTCTCTTTCTTTATCTAAAAAGATGGGATAATGGTTTCTAACTACCATGGTTACGAGAATTAGAAAGCATTTCTCCAGAGACCCTAGCACAGCAGAGTAGATGTCTACGCAACTTGTTTTCATATTATTATCTTTATAGTTATCATTGTCTATGTTCTAAAACCTTTTTACTTCAGCAGAGTCTTACAGGCGCTTGCCACCCAAACACAAGGACTGAGTGTTTGAGTCCCCCAAATCCTGATACCACCCAGGCAGATGAAAGCCCAATCATTAACAGGGCTTATCATCAGACTAGAGATATGAAGGGGTTCAGCTGGGTTGAGAACAGAAAAAGTGTATCCAACATGGTGGAAGGAAGCCTTTCCAGATGCTCTGAATTCAAGGCCTGATCCTGTCAGCTCAAGTGGGATTCATCATTTCTGATTTTCTTGCTCTGTAAAGATCGTCTTTGATATCAACAGTCAGACTGGCAAGGACATTCAATCTGAGCCCTAGACTTGGGAGGACTTATTAGTACAAACACTCATAACCAACAAACACAAAACTAAAATAAACCTTGTTTTTTGAGGAATTCTACTTTTGATTTTGCTTCTTCTTCTTGGTCTAGCTCTAACAAATTTGGTTTAAAATAAGACAAAAGATAGTATTAAAACCTAAAAAGTCTTTGTGACCAAAATAGAAAAGGCTAAAAAGAGGCTAGTTCTCTCAGTCCTCAGTACTTCCTGGTAGACTAGGAGCATAGTTAGTAAGAACATATGTACAGGGCTTTGATGGGGGTAATAGTTCTATGAGGTTCTTAAGAAAGAGAGAGACCTGTGGTCCTTGGAGTTTCTAGCAGTGGTTTTCTAAAAAAGGCAAAATGGAGAAAACCACATAACAAAAACAACAATGCTGGTAACAAAAATAATAATAGTATCAACAATAGAAATAGTAGTAATAATAATAATGGAGCTGTGACATCACATTGAGGGAAGAAGGACAACAGGAAAGGAGAACACTAGAAGAGGGGAAGAAGAAAGAAAGAGAGGGAGAGAAGGAAAATTTTCTTGGTCCTAATTTTATACCAGATGAAAATGCAAATGCAATAATTTTTAAATTATCTTCTTTTTTGTTTTAAATCCTCAAACTACCTAATGAGTTCTCTACAACTTTTTCATAAAAAGAAACTGAGACAAAGATATTGGACAATTCTCCAGGCCCATAGCTAATAAGTATCTCTCAGCTAATGGGTGTCTCCTAGTTAGTAGCTGTTGATCAGGCCTTCCTATATATCTAACTCAGGTCTAGGGCATGAGTGAATAATGGGAATATCAAGCTATTCTTGAGGGCTGCCCCTATAAAGTCAGTTTCATACCCCTTGGAGTTATGGCCTCATTTTCCTGCTAGTTTACACTAGTAAAACAGAGATTCGTGTCTTCTCTCTTACTCCCCACCTTACAGCTACACACATACACACACACACACACACACACACACACACACACACACATAGATGTTTAGTACCAGTGCATACTCAGATACATCATTTTAAATGGTTCCACTACTGGGTTGAAAAAAAAACAGAATTGAGTACCTTGGACTTCTGGGGGTCTTGTTGTTTGGGGTTTTTGTTGGACTCATTTTCTGTAGGACACATTTTCTGTAGGACTGGGCCCTTTCTTTCTTCTTTCTTGTTTTCCTTGTGTGATCTTCATCTGTCTCATTTTTGTGTCCTCTCATCTTCATTGTAAAGCTGGGGGTGTTTTCTCCTTTCTTTTGGGGCAGTTGTTTCCAATAAATCCTCATTTGTTTTAAGTTGTTCAGTTATTTTAAGTTTCTTCTTCCACAGCCCTCTGTCTGTGTTTCTGCTTTCCATCTGGGTGACTCAGTCCTCTTCTTTCCTGGTCTGGGCCACTCAGTACTCTTCTTTTCTGGCATAAAGACAAAGTAATGGTATTAAAAACTTACAGAGGCTGACCTGCTTCAGGGAGTAGAAAGATATGGTGAAGGAGTAAATCATGTCTGCTGATCTTTCCAGCAGTTTTATTATATTTCAGATTGACTGGCAACACAGTTGGAGACACCTTGACTAGCCGCTGTGGCAGTCAATATTCCTCATCTCTATAAAGACAAACTAGCTAAATACTGAGTGGAACCTTTAATCTAAGTGTTCCCAGGTGTGTCTACCTGCCAGGCTGATAGGAGAAAGCAAATGACAGGCTCTGATTGGGTAATCTTAAAAGAGTTTCATAAAGCAACAAGCTACAAAGGTGTAGAGAAGCTGTAGAATAACTACAGGGGCTGTGTAGTGTTTTGGAGATAGCAACATCGAAGATCTGCGGCAACCCTAGATCTGAAAGGATGAGGCCAGAAGGTAGTCCCTTGGACAAAAAAGAAGCTACAACCTTAGCCAATAGATAGATGCATTTACCCATGGTATCTCACAGGAAGGAGGATGAGAGAATACACTCTTTTACCTCACTGTTCTTTCTCTCTGAACTTTCCGGCCAGGGTTCCTCATTGTCCCCAAGCAGAAGCAAGAAGTCAAGAAAACCCATTTCGATTGTCAGTATTGGGTAACTTCTGAGTTACAGACCAGAGTAGGCATGGGCAGAGAATCGATCTAGAGGGGTAAAAGTAAAGTATCCAGCAAAGTGTACATGCGTGTATATATTCCTCCATGCTCACATACACATGTACATGTACACGTGAGTGCGTGTTAAGGTAATGAAAAGATAATTTTGTTTTTCTTAATGAAGGAATTATTCAGAGGTTACCATTTGCTCTGTCTGAATTATGTAAGTTAGTGCTTTGTGGTCTTTTGGTTTTAATTCCTGAATGTTTGCAAGGTAGGGAAAATACTAGAATGTAGGAAACTCTTTGGGATTATGGATCTGTTGAAAATTGGCTTCAGACATCAAGAAGGGAAAAAGTTTATCTAAGGTTAAGGTTTATCTATGTTAAAAATAAAGAGACCAGCAGGTGGCACAGTGGTTAAGGTGCTGGACTCCTATATGACTGACCATGGTTCGAGTCCCAGACCTGGTAGCTTGAAAAGCACATCAACACATGTATATTTGCCCAAAATTGCAGGAAAAGATGGAGGAGAAAGAAGTGTGATATGACCATTCCCCGGTAGGAAGTAATTCCTTGCTTTCCCTTTCTCTCTCTGTTTCTCCCTGTCTCTCTCTGGCAAGCATGTATGTAGTATGGCAAAAACCTTAAAATAAAGATCCATGCTTGCTTCTAAAGAATTCATTCCAGGAAAAACAAAATCACATCAAAGACAAATGTTTCTCTCTGAAGAGGTACACTCCACCCCCTTCTCCCAGAAGGGAAAATAGAGCATTATCCAACTCATGGGGCATTAGGAAAAAGAGGCCATTTTTCTGAGAGCTACAGGCAAGACTGAAATCAAGTATAGGGTTGAGAAAAAAAATAATCTAGACCTAAAATAGAATTCAGTGATCCAATAGGTGGTGTGGAGGTTAAGGAAGCTGAATTCCACATGGCTGATTACGTGGCTGATTCAGACCAAGGGGCTTGAAAATCATGCCAGGAGCATATGCACGCATGCCCAAAATCCTGAGAGGAGAATGGATTGGGTTGTGGCTATTCCCTCTGGGGGATGATATATCTCACTTTCCCTTTCTTTTTGTCTCTCTGTCTCTCTCTGGTAAGCACATGCACCCTATAGTAAATTTAAAAAATAAAATAAAAAAGAATTCAGTAAAGGGGTGACATCTTGGTAAGTCACACAGAGTAGGAATTTAATAATTGGCACATTACACAACCCTAAATAGCATAGCACATTATCCATATCCCCATTATAATATTTGTTACTTAATGTTATATGATTGGCATCTCTCTCTCTCCACCATTAGTTCTGAAAGGTTCCAAGAGTATTTGCCTGGGCTTGTTAACTGCTATATCCCCTACATGGTCCCATGCAGATGAAGCACATCCACAAACACATTTATATGTAGGAGACACACAGAGATAGTGTGTGGGAAGAACAGACACTGATATTTGTCTATTTTTAAGTACTTTACAAAGGGCTAGGTTTACCTCTGAGTCCTATGGTGTTTAAGCCAGAAAAGATCTATTCACTTTCAGCAACTGTTCCCCAAGGTCCCTGCCATGAATTTACCTTCAAATCCATCTCTCACATGAGTTTTCAGGTGGAGAAGACATCTGACCTGGATTCACCTCCAGCACTGCAGCTGCGGTCCAATCTCTTCCAAGGTCTGGCTCAGTAAGTTCCACTTTTCTCTTCTGCCTTTGCTCCAGCTACATTGCCTTTTTGAAACCAGACTTCAGACTGAAACCTCCATGTATGCTTTCATGTTTTAAAGTCACAATCAGTTTCACTTTTTTTCTCCTTCAAGGAATTTCTTTAATTCTGTTTTCTAAGGTGTTACAGATACCTGAGACAAGAAAAGGAGATACAAAAATTCATTTGGCATTTAGTCCTTGCCTCCCATTTCCACAACCACTCTGATATTACAGTCCTCATCCTACAGAGGAGCAAGATAATTATCCCCAAAATGACATGATTTTTCCAAGGTCTCATGGTAAGTCAGGAGCAATTCTTGAATTAGAACCATGCTCAATCTGTAACAAAGGCTGTGTTCTTTCCATTTTACAGATAATAATGGAGTCCCACTTCAAGTCCTTTTGTAACTGTGTCACTTTGAGAGAAGCGAAAATGAAGGAAGGGTGAAACTGTCTTTCCTTGGCAAACCTCGTTTCCATTAGAATTTAATTTAGATTTAATAAAATGCTTAATGAATCTTAATTAAACCCAAATTAAAATTAAAAATGGTTTAACAAGGTTTAATAGTGATGTGAGAGATCACCCAATTCCACTTCAATAAATATTTTCCTAATAACAAATAACCATTTCATTAGTGAGGAAAAATGTTACCATTAAGTCTAAATTAAATTATCCATAATTTACTGGCATAGTTAACTGTATACGTTAATGAAAAATATGTAAAATTTCCCCTGTACCACCCCACCCTCCTTGCTTGTTAAGAATCACTGTCATTTAGAGAATTTAAAAAGACACAGAATGTAATGTGGGCAGATGGTCTGAAATCAGTAGAGTCATCTCTGTTGTAGCAAATAGCAGAGAAGTTGAGGCAGGGAAAGGAGAAGACATGGGACTTACCAACAATGCTATGGGGTTTCTAATGATGTCACAACCATAAAATGGGATATTCATAAGGGAAAGCGAAGACATTGTGAACCAAGAGGGTCTTTGCCTCAAGGAAAAGGTGGGGAGAAAACTCAGACTTCTGTTTATGCAATGAGTGATGTCGGATGTGGTACAGAGAGATTGTGGATGCAGGATACGAGAGAGGAAAAGGGGGCAACACAGGTTTTCCTGTCATTTGTTTGTATACGTATGTATTTTTTCTTCATGTCTTAGAAAATATACTAGGAAAAAGATGGCTAGAGCTGATTCCAGTGAAAAATATAGTGAAAATGTTTTCCATAACAGGACCAAGTTCCAGAGAAGGATACAAGTTCCCAGCAAAGGGGCTCAGGTTTTTAGGGCAAGGGAAACAGATTTCACTAAAGGGTCCTAATCTGGTTCCACTTTGGAGCACTTCTATAGGAGGAAAGAGAAGGATGTGACCGAATTACGTCGCTTTTGCAAGAATTTGAGGAGTGTCTAAGTTTCATTTTCTCAACCAATATAAACTTCCCAAATCCAAGAAATAGCTCCCAGGCTCCCAGAGTCCTGATTTTCAAACTTTCAAAAATAGAAAGATTTTTTTTTAAGAGAGATATTTTTGCTATAGGGCACATGTGCTCTCCAGAGAGAGAGAGAGACAGAAATCACCCTCCAGGGAGGATGGCCATGCTTCAATCACATCTCCATTCTCCTCTCAAGATCTTGGGCATGCATGCACACATAACCGATGTGAGTTTTATGCTGCCTGGTCTGGGTCTCAAACTGCAGTCAACTACATGAGAGTTCAGCGACATAACCATTATGTCATCTGCTGGTCCCACCAAAATAGAAAGTATCTTAAACTACTCTCCATTGTCTGAAAGATCCTACTAAGATCTTTACTAACACTGAGTCCTTGAGATGTGGCTACTCCTACTTCAGAGGTACTGTAAGTGTAAAATGAATACTGAATTTCAAAGACTTAGAAAAAAAATGTAAGTCTCTCATTAATTGTTTTCTCTTGATTATAGTAATACTTATTTTATTGATTATATTAAAATAATGATATTGTGAATGCATCGATTAAGTTAAAATATTTTCAAAATTAATTTATCTTATGCTTTTATTCAATGTGCTGCTTAGAAATTTTAAAATTGTGGGACTGGCAGTTGGTGTAATGGCTATGTCGCTGGACTCCCATGTAGTCGACCGTGGTTCAAGTCCTGGATCCGATAGCTTAATCTCACGCCAGGTGCGTGTGCATGCATTCCCAAAACCCCGAGAGGAGAATAGAGGAGAAGGGATTGCAGCATGGCCATCCCCCTGTGGGGTGATTTCTTGCTTTCTGTCTCTCTGTCTCTGTCTTTCTGGTAGGTGCATGCACCCTATCACAAAAACGTCTCTAAAAAGAAAAAAAAAAACAAAAGAAATTTTAAAATTGTACATAATATGATCTACATTATATTTCTATTAAATAGAGCTAATCTATTGAATTTTCAGAAAAGTCATGTATTTTTTAAGAAAAAATGTATCATGAATTTTTCTGACAGCCCAATAGATGAATCTACCTTAAACAAACAAAGGGCAGATTTTATCCTCCCTTATATTAGTATTAACACATATTTTCAATGCATCCATTTATTCAGTCAATCAGTACGTGTGAACACCTGTTAGCATAGACCCTATGCTAGGTACAAGCCTAGTCCTATGTGATGAAGCACATCCACGAACACATTTACATACCTCACAGTGATATATACTGGTGCACATGCAAGTGTGACACTAATGGACCCACAATACACAAGCATGCACATATGCACAAAAATGCCAGTGCAGGAACACATGAATTAAAATCCAGTATCATGACTGAGAACCAAACATTCTCTAACTTCAGCTCTTCAGAAGGTTGAGTTAGTCTGGGAGTCAGCCAACACAGTCAAGGCTGTATTTTCAGGAGGATGACCAGCGCATAAAATGTGGTCAGAGCGCCTCTCCATAATTTCATCAAAGCCAGGAGACTCATGGTTCCACATGAGGAGAACAGCATGGCAAATAAGGGTCTCCTTGTTCATGGCTAAACAGGCCAAGAAAAGCCAGCAGGAAAGGCTGGTGGTAGGTTTCCATGGAAGTTCTTCTTGGGCTTTAACTTTCTAGGGAATGGGAAGAGCTCATCCTGACGGCCGAGAATAGAGATAGATCAGCTCAACTCACATATTGGCTGGGCTTATATTGTGTGATCTCATTCAAATCACTTTCTGGCTCGCTCCTTAAATTGCTGGCCTAGGGATTGGGGGAGTCTGAAGAGGTATATTGGAGAGGTCCATTCATGAGTCAGAAATTACTTTTAAAAGAAATTTTTATACTTGTTTATTTCTTCCATGAGAAAGAGAAACAGAGAGATATAGGCATCCCCCAAAAGGTGATTAAGTTGTAATCTAACCCCCAACTCAGTCAGCAAGGATCACAGGTACTTTTGCACACACCCAGCATGGACAGGGAAGACTCAGGACATGAACCTAGGACAAAGGCAGCCGGCATCACAGAACATTGCACTATCATTGTGCCACTTCTGGTCTGGGGATTTTAATATAAAGAATTATGTGTTGAAAACCTGGAAAGATAAAGAGAACACTTTGTCATGTCTAAAACTGGCACCTGCAGAAAATAGTTACCACCACTAGGGCTGCAGGAACAAAATGAAAGAATCCTGCCATGTCCTCAGGGCTGACTGGGGGACCAGAGTTAAGACACTGGTTCTACAAGTGCCATAAAAAATACTGACAATGCGGTTCAGATGCTGAAACTGTGC
>NW_006159579.1:7285379-7304554 GCF_000334495.1 Tupaia belangeri chinensis | reverse complement strand
AGCTGCTGAAATAGGGAAGAACTGCTGCTTTCAGGATGAGAGATCATTGCTTAGGTGGTAGTTGAGAGAACAGAAGGCAAAATGAAGCAGAAAGAAGACTGTGTGGCCTTCTTCTTTCAATCTCCCTCCAGCTCCCCCTCCTGGAAAAATCTAGCATGAAGCCAGATGTGAAGACAAAAGTATAATTCCTAGAGCTCCAGACCCAGGGACACAGTGCAAGTGTGGGTTTGAACACTGAGGGGTCTTAGCTTAATAACCAGCATAAGAGGGCATGTATCAAAATGAAAGATGAGGAAGGAATGAACTGAACACCATCTCCAAAAGTGATCATGCACAAGTTTACTCACAGAAAAGATTAAAAAAAAAAAATCCACCAGAATCAAAATCTTTGGTGAAATATGTTTAGCAAACCTTCATTTATCACACTGTTGGAACTTTATAAAGCCGAATTAAGAGAGCAAAAGCTTGGGCCTATCCTGCAGTAAACAGACATGATGTGTTTCATTTAACCCAGTTTCCCAAATATCTGTGACCACAAATGTGGTTTTGGTTTGTTTTCAGAATACCTATTCATTTCCAAGACAATATATTTTCTTCAACACTGTGAGAAGCACTGTGCTGGTGATACTGTAAACACTTAGATCACAAGACAGACTGCTGTGAGTTATTAATAACATGGCTCACATTTGAATGAGTTGAGCTTTTCCTCAAATGCTTCAGTCCAGTAACAGTAACTGCTGAAGTTAAGTGTGTAGCCAGGGGTGATGGCCCTAATGTCATTGGGGTTTCCTATGAAACAGAAGCCATGAGAGAACAGAGGACATGTTTGTAAGATTTTGTTTGTTTTTCTTTCACTATTGTATTTCAAGCACCCATCACAATGCATAGGACCTGGTAAAATTCAATAACAGTATGTGCTAAATGTTGTAGAGAAAGGGAAGGAGGGGAGTGAATTACTAACCAAAATACGTGATAATGACACCTCAAGTGTTCATGAACAAGGAGAGTGACAAGAAAAAAATACAGCTGGACCATGGAAAAAGTAATGAGAGCTACTATGTACACCAAAATTTTCTAGTAGCTACAATCTTTTTAGAGAGAAATTTTTGCTATAAGGAGAGACAGAAAGTGAGAAATCACCCCTCCGGGGGGATGGCCAAGCCACAATCTCTTCTCCTCCTTTCTTCCCTCTGGATTTGGAGCACACACACACAAATGCCCAGCATGAGTGTTAAGTCACCAAGTCCAACACTTGAACCATGGTCGATTACATGGGAGTCTAGCCACAAAACCATTACGCCATCTGCTAGTCCCTCTAGTAGCTACACTTTAAAAAGTAAAAAGAGGGCCAGTAGATGGTGTGGAGTTTAAGGCAGCTAGATCCCGCATAGCCAACTAAGCAGATGGAGTTCTTGATCCAGCAGCTTGAAAATCACACCTGATGCCTAGTTGGAAGTGCCCAAAATCCTAAGAGGGGAATGGAGGAGGGACTGCAGCATGGCTGGGTCATTTCTCACTCTCTTTCTTCCTCTCCAATAAGCACACATGACCTATAGTAGAAACTAAAAATAAATAAATAAAAAGTAACAAGAAAGAGGTGGAATTAATTTTAACATCCTATTTTATGTAACATAATATATCCAATATATTAGCACTTTAATATGTAGCCAAGTACAAAGATATTAATAAAATATTCTGCATTCTCATTTTGTATGCTGTAATGATGTATAGTGAATAAATGTAAATAAATAATTTTAAACAAAAAATAATAATGAGAATAAAAAAATTCTGCATTCTTTTTATACAAAATTCTTGAAAGTTGGCGCATATATTACACTTAAACTTATTTTACACCTACACTATTTGGGCTGACCACATTTCAAGTGTTCAATAGCCACATGTGACTAGAGCCTACCCTATTGGACAGCAAGGGTCTAGTGATTCCCAAAGCACAATACAAAAATGTGAAAACAGGGAGAAGACACTCCAATTGTAAGTAGTTATTGAGTCAGAAATTGCTATCTAGTTACAATTAGTGAATATTGTGAGAACACTTAATTTAACTGGTGTTGTCCACACATCAGAGAGTGGATTCTCCTACAAAGGCTAAGAAAAACTTAACGTTAGTGAAATAATGCAATAAAAAGTGTTATGAAAATAGACTGGGGAGTAGCATCAACATTAGAAGGTCCTTTCTCTTTTCCCAAAGCCAATCAATGCCATTGGTATAGAATTACCTGTTTTCTCATGGTTTATAAACAATTTAAGGATGGATGTGGCTCTGTCCTACCCATTGATGAATCCTCAAAGGTTAGGGAAGGACCTATAGCCTAGTGGACAAGCTAAAAAATATTTCTGAAATGAATAAAAATGAAAAAGGGAAGAGTAGACAGAAAATGTGTATCCAGAAAGCAGAAACAGAGATGCAAAGCCAGAAAGGAAAACCCCATGTGAGGATAAGGGTGAGTGCCATTCTCAGCTGCGCCTTCTCTTCACTCTCATTCCAAGGGAGTGAGAGGAGTCGAACACTGACAGCTTTCTATTTATTTATTTGTTTGTTTGTTTTCTTTATAGTGCATGTGCACTCACTGGAGAGACACAGAGAGAGACTGAGAGAGAGAGTGAGAAGGAAAGGGGAAAATGAGCCATCACCACTGCCCTCCCACCCCCAGGGGAATGTCCATGCATTGAAAAGCTTTCTTGCCCAAAGATACTTTATCATCTTCTCTGGGGCTGAAATAAAGAGTTTTACAAAAGCTGGATTATGTCTTCAACCTTCTGATCTCTAGTTCTATTGACTTTCCGGTCTTTAGTTTTATTCTCTCCAGTCCATTCTCAAACTGACCATACACTATGATGTCTTACAGTGTGTTACCTCCTCTAGCACAACTATGGTTCATTTCTCTAATACTCATACCCAGTGCCTAGCAGAGCACTTTTACCTAGCAAACCTCCAACAATAGCAATTGCATATTTGTGAGTAAATGAGGAAAGAAAGGAAATTAGCAAAAGGGCACACCCAGATTTCCAAGGTATCATCACACCTTAACAGGGCATGATTATGCTAAAACATAAAATTTGCATTTCTGACATGATTTTGGCCTATGTAGTACATCTAAAATAGTTGTCTGCCAGATAGGGGAAATGCATTGACTCTGGTTAACATAAGCAAAACTAAGATGTCTAAAGAGTTTCTTATTCACCACAGCAAAGTTCTTAGGTCCACACATCCTTAAACCATTTTTTAATATGATCATTTTCTGTTTATTCTGCCTCCTAGGCCTTAGAGGCAACTTGACATTTGCATTACAAGGAACCCTCCTTTTAAGGTTGATGCTTGGCACTGATGATCTTTTGTGAGGCCATCAGCTCTGTTTTGGAAGAGTTGGACTACAAACCTTTTAAAACCCTCTTGCCCTAGATAAACAATACAGTACTAGATCTGAGCCATTCTGAAAGGGAAAACAAAGTAATCTAAAAAGGCATTGTTGTAAAAAAAAATCTCATTTGTAGAAGTACTAGGTGTTTTCTCTATAAACAAAGCATGTCAATTAGTGGGGGAAAAAAGACTGAAGACCCTCCCTGTCTGCACTTTGTTATCTATTATTAGTTTTTCTGTTGGAGAGAAGTGAGGATATGGAGTTTTAACATAAAAAAAACTGATAAGTATTTCAGCTGTCTGGGTATTGTGAGCTAAAGACATCTGTATTTTTAATTAGTGCTTTTATAAATGTGATTATGGGATGTCATGTGATCACCCTTGAAACTAACACCTGGAACCTTGTACTGAGAAGGGCCATTCACTGTCCCAGGGTTTGGACAGTGCACACAGGGAAGTCCTGGCAATGGCATTAGCAGTGTTATCAAGACCATTCCAGATTCAAATGATTTTCCTGTCTGCAAATTAAATAATAATATGAAAACAAAATCCTCCAGGTCCAACAGGAAAGCACAAATATAACAGTGAGAAATTTCCTGTCATGGGAGCATTTCAAATTGCTGCTATCAAAAAAAAAAAAAAAAAGTCAATAGAATGGAACCTGATGAACTCTGAGAACAGATCAAATGGCACTGTAGAGTTTTTTTCTGGGTTTTACCAAGATGAGGAGTGCAAGATCCTGTGGAAAGCAAAACTAACCTGAGAAGGGAATGGAGGGCATGTCTTATTGTTATGGAAGGCCCTATTGCCCTCTGACTTCTAAATTCTCATGGAAAAAGCAAAGCCCGTGCTTGATTTAATTAAGTATTTGTTGGTTTTTTACCTTAGAGACTCATAAAACATTTGACATCGTACATTTTTACTTTCAGTATATGAAGGGTAATGATTATAAGAATACAAGTCCTCCCATTTATGGGGTCTGCATTGCCTCTTCGTCTTCTTCTTGGTCACAGCTGGAACAACACACCAGGGCAGCAGAGGCCACCATCTGAACATACATTCGTAGATTGCACATCCAGATTCTTGGAAGCCCCTTTAGACTGACAAGATGAGAGGGAGGCATGACCTAGGTACAACCTCTACTTATTTCAAATCCCTAAACTTCATGGAGAACATTTGGAGGCAAAGGTTTAGAATACTGATTGCTAGACCAGGCAGTGACACAGCTATAATGCAACTGGACTCAAATGGGAAAGGTCCTGGGTCCATATTCTGAGACCTCCCTGAGCCTTCCAGGTGTGGACATGTACCTATGAAACAACCCAGTTGAGAGTAGTGGTGAGGAACCTGTTCAGAGTTCCTTTCTCTCTCTGTCTTTCCTCTCTTACAGAAATACATGAATTACTTAAAAAAAAAAAAAAAAAAGAATGTCAATTGCCTTTAGTGTATTCTTACACAAGGATTCTTGTCTTTATACTCCAATGCTTTTCTCGTGACATTTCTTATCAATGGTGATTAATAAAGCCTATACAAAACAACATTAGGTAAAGGTCCCTCTTCTGGTCAACTTTCAATCTCAGGGTGTGTAACTTGTTATCAGTGCCACTTAGTTCTCCCAAATGTTGTTAATGATAATCAGATCTAATCCAGGCCTATGTGTTTAACTTATCTACCTCACCATATGACTTTAGGGATACATTTAAAATATAGGTGCTAGAAACAAAAAAAGAGAGTTATTTAGAGAACTGCTATGTTTGTTTTCAACAAGCTTCAGGCTTAAAAACAAGATATATTGGCTATATGGTGGCTCAAGTGCACACTTTACAAATATTTGCACAAAGATAAAGTCCCAAATGTAGACTCCAAACTCCAAAAATTTTCTACTAATGCAGTACGTTTTGGCCGAGTAGAGAGCTTTGGTGGCTTTCAAACCATCACTTACTCAAAAGCCTGGAACTATATTTCAGGAAGTAATTATATAATTCTGAGAACCCCACACATTTTTCCAAGTTTAGAGGGATATAAACTTAGAAACATGGGTTAAGGTTAGAAAGTCTGAGGTCCTGCCTTAGAGGTCTTTGCCCCAGCCTGTGATCATAACTTCGTATCGTCTCTTCAATCATGGCAGATGGGTCATTCTTACCTAAGTTAGGACAGCAGAGTGCTACCTGAGGAGTGACACCCACTCCGTGGCACTATACCCTGATAAAGCAAGAGGTTCTGGCCAGGCTATACTGCCTTAGCACCACCTTTCTCTCACAGGTACACAAAATGCAAGCTTCTCTTCATGCATGTGGGTTGAACAATACATTTCATGCTGTATTCTTTCTTTATCTTTGCCCCAAATTGAAAAGTCATCTTAACTAATCAGCTCCCAAAAGGTTACCCTTGTATTATTGTGTGTAATTATTGATGGAAGGAAAGACCTGGAAATAAGAGAGATGGAAGATCAGTGTGCCTCCCACAGCTCTGCTTATTACCAGGATTCAGATGTAGGGGAGAACATGTCTTGTGAAGGTCCCAACCCAACCTAACTAACAGTTACCTATCCGTTCATAAAATGTGGTCCATAAATCAAATTATTGGCTCCTCAGTCTTATGGCAGAGCTTATAAGAGAATGAAGTATGGCCACAGAATAGAAACAGGAAAAGAAATATCCCCCTCTTATCCTTAGAGATAACAATGTGAGACAAGAAGACTGAGAATCTCCCTCCCTATCTTCAAACACTGTAAAAATATTTGTTAAAGGCAGTATTTCATTCCCTTTTGTATGAAGAGGTAGGTTGTGTAAAGGTACTTTGTAGGATAAAACTATCCTATAACACAATATTTGCATATTTTAATATTAGTAGGATAGCTTTAGCATGAAAATATGTTTAACTTTTTAATATATAATCAAATCTACCAATGTATTTTCTTTGATATTTTCTGCCTTTTGTATCATCGTTAGGGAGATTTGCTCCTACATAGACCCTATTCATCCATTTTTTAAGAAGTTTTTGTCAGGGACCAGCAGTTAGCGTAATGGCGATGTCACTGGACTCCCATGTAGTTGACCATGGTTCGAGTCCTGGACCCGGTGGCTTAAACTCACGCCAGGCACGTGTGCGTGCGTGCCCAAGATCCCAAGATGAGAAAGGAGGAGAAGGGATTGCGGCGTGGCCATCCCCCTTGGGGGAGGTGAACCCTCGTTTTCTGTCTCTCTGTCTCTCTCTGTCTGTCTGGCGAGTGCACGCACCTATAGCAAAAACCTCTCCAAAAAAAAAAAAAAAGATTTTTGTCATAGGGCATATGTGCACATGGGAGAGAGAGAGACAATGAGAGGGAAAATGAGAAATCATCCCTTTCCCCACCCCTACCCTCCACCCAGGGGATGGCCATGCTGCAATCCCTTGTCCTCCATTCTCCTCCTGGGATCTTGGACACTTATGCACATGCACCTGGTATGATTTTCAAGTCACGCGGTCCAGGACTCAAATTGCAATCAGCCATTTGGATGTTCAGCAACATAACCACCATGCCACCGGCTGGCCCTATCCATGTTTTTTAAGAACATTTTTATAGGGTTTGAGTCTGAGAGGCTGAGAAGTTATTCAAGGGCACACAGCTAGTAAGTGAAAGAGTCTTGGACTTCTTGGGGGTCATATGATGTTGCCTCTCCTTCATAATTAAGGGGCTTATTCATTCATTCATTTATGTCTTGGGAAGATATTTGAGGCCCAATGGTGGTACAACAGTAACGCAAATGAATCCACATGGGAAGGTCCCCAGTGTGCTTCTCAGGGCCTCTTTGTACAGGCTAGGCTGGCTGAGACTGTGGTTAGTGGCATAAAGACACCACTGGGGTTGCTACTCTCTGTTTCTTTTCTGTTTATCTTAATAAATAAATAAATAAATTTTAAAAGATGATATGTATTTGTTTTCTTCAGAGGTCCCTCTCCCTGTAAATCAGTTTAAACTAGATTAACCTGATTCAGAATAACATTAAAATCAAAGTTGCATCTTGTGGAAGGTGGTGAATACATTTTGGAAAATGAAAAGTTTCTGTTTTCAGCTCAAGTTTCACTAAATCTTTACTCAAAATTTAGCCTCTGATGAGAATACCAGTATTTTTCATTTTAAATCACTGGAGAATGTAATGTGAAACACAGATACTTCTTCAAAACAAGGGCTAACTGATACAATTTGGAGCTCAACATACATATGGTCACATTAGAAAAAACAGGCTAATTTCATTTAAAAGTATGCTCTTTCAAGATGGCATAAAAGATTCATTTACATATAGTTTACTAGCCAAAATATTTTCACAATAACAAAAAGAAGTAAATGCATGATAAATATTCACCAGAGACACTCAACCATTCAGTATCCATATCTGGAATAAAATAATAGTAGAATTAATGTTTAGCATACCCTACTGAGTGTTTTCTTTTTTAACTTTGCATTTGTGTGTCTACACACATGAAAGTTCTTCTCTTAGGAAGCAATAAAAAAATGGAGATTATTTGTACAAGGTCTATAGAAAACCAACTCAAAAAGTGGGAAGAATATGACTGGTGCCACAATTATGAATTCTTATGAAGAATCGATTCAGAAAATTACAGGGAAAAGGAGAATGTGAGAGCTACTCAAGCCAGGGAAAAAGAAGAGACAAAAATTGAATAGATCTAAAATGAATGTAGTTTTGACTAGAATTTGCTTTACACAACACAATCTTTTTAAACAAAAGAATTTTTTTGTAATATATGAACAGATTTCTTACTTTTTAAAATGTATTCATACCTTTTCTTTTCAAAATGAATTGAGAGAGTTTTACGAAGAATGAGTTTAATATATGGCATAAAACTTTGGGGGACAGGCCAGTATTTCAGGATCTTGTGGCATCTGGACTGGAAGAGAGTTGATCAAGCATGTAATTCTAATATTGCTCATTTTAATCTGATTAAAAATAGCTCTTGTTTATGTGTATGCTAAGACTATATTCTGGATTGATCAGAAAAAGAATAATTTTGATTAGTAATATCTGCTATCAGCACAGAAATTATAAGTGACAGTATGCCTGCTGTGTATTCGACATCTCTAATTTAGCCAAAACCTGTCATTGCACTGATGAGGAAACTGAGCCTCAAAGGTTGCTGAATGAATCATCCAAACACTCACAGTGACAAAATCAAGATAAGAGTTCAGCCTCCTGGGTATATAGTGATAAGTTTAGAAATGGATCACATACATCCTTATTCCCAGTCCTAAACCTTTTCCATCCTTCCCCACTCATCTTCCCCTATCGTTTTTTGGCTAAATCTATGCTGCTATTTTTCTAATAAAAATACATGCTTACTTTATAATGATATTCAACAGGAAAAAAAATACATTCAAACTTTGCTGTAAAGCAAAGAACATTTGTAGGTGCTAGTCTTCAAACAGAGAAAGAAAATTATATCTCATTCTAAACATCCCCCACTTTGAAAATGGGGAGTGGGGGCAGATAAAGGACAAAAGTCATCTCTATAGTCTGCAATAGAATGTATTGATTTGGCACGGCCAAGAGCATGTCAATGTTATATATGACAGCGAACTGGATTGGTGCACAGCAGATAGTATTGTTCAATAGTAATAAATAATAATTATGTACAGGGATTGTCTCACTGATGCACCATTCGCCTGCCTTCACTAATAATCAGAATCTGGTTCTTCCAGAGACCTCCCCTCACTCTTATTCTAACAAGGCTGTAATTCATTCTAGGCCCATGAAAGGTACATACATCTTTCCTAAATGTGCCTTCCATACAGGCACATAAGGTGATCATAAGTTTAATTAGAGGTCATGACAGCATCCTGGTCTCTGGTGCCTCTTAACTTCATATTGTTTCTACTGACCTGCGCTGACACTGGCTGCATGGCACATGCGGAGAAGAGAACTGAGAGACTTCCCTTTCTATGCTCTGAATGTCATGAGGAAAGAAAGAGTCAAACTTATTTGTAGACTTTGGATAGAGGCTTAATTTGCCTTCCAGGTTTCATGTTTTCATTGAAGGACAAAAGTTTCAAATTTTCGCAGAATATTTACAAACAGCCATAAGAACCACAACAGAGATAAACAAGGATATTTCAGTTAAACCTCTTCTCAACCAAGCGTATGAATATGGTGGGCCAGCACTTAGGTGATTAACACTCATGCAAGTGTGTCCTCTCCATTTAAAGATAAAGACTGCTAGAGTTTCATAAATAATATCAAGTATGACACACCTGAATAGAACACAGTTTAATCAGATGTGTGCCTAAAATCTCAAGCAGCATAATTAAGGTAGTCTTTATCAAGGAGAAACTATGTTTTTGTGTCAGATGGGCTTAGCTTTTGTTCCTGTCTGTGGGTATTTGTTAGATTTATGACTTCCAAGTCATTTACTTTTCCTTACCTGTAAATGGGGATTATGATCATTATCTCATAGGACTGGTAAGAATAAAATAAGAATACATAACTTTATGGAACTTATAACCAAGCCTATGTAAACAGGCTGAATGATTTCAAATTATTCTAATAACACATAAACTATATTAATATTAATATGATTGGATATTATGTAACATGGGATATTGTCACAACATTGCAAAATATGTAATTATTTGCAAAAATACAAACTGAAATTAAATTTTCATATTATTCATATTTCCTGAATCATGCAAACACAGAATCAAAAAAGCCAAAATCCTGGAGAAGGTGTGGTCCATAACCAGAGACATATTCTTTGCCAGTCTGAAAAATGCTTGTCTGAAGGGAATATCAGCTTTCACAGGAGACAAGTGGAGTTGTCTAATCTAACTTCAAAATCATAGTTCACCCCTGAAGAAAAAGCCTTGAATGTGTGAGGCTAGCAAGGGAGCATTTAGGAGCTTAGCGATGGGGTGCAGAGGGGAAACCAGGAGGAGAGGGAGTGCAAGCAGGAGACAGGAAGTCAGCAGATCAATAAAACCACTTTAGGATAATGGCTGCAGCTGAGAGGAAGAGTGGGCTGGACTACAGGCAAGCTCCATCACTGCCAGGAAAGGCCCATCTGCAGGAACAAAGGGCTTCATCTGTCCTGTCAGGCCCGAGACCTCACTTAGCAGCTGCAACTGCAGAACACCCCTTGGTATGCCAGGCTACCTGCCACAACCTGCAGCAGCAGTGGGAACCCTATATGAATACTGAGTCAGTGCAGCCCTTACTCAGGGGACAGACACAAAAGGAGGGGTGAGGTGGGGCAACCATCCCAGGTCTGTAAGTCCAGAGAGCTGTAATGGAGAGTGGGATGGAAAGGTATCTACAGACAGGAAAGAAAACCCTCACTTAGGCCAATGGCTACAAACTCTACCATTCACCTCTGATGGAGCTTCTTTTAAAAAGTGGAAAAACTGACTAGTTTGTTCTTCAGTATTTATTTGTTCCTCTCCCAACATCCTTAGTGACGTTTGTGCCAGGAAGGAAAGTCAGCTCCATCCAGCCTGGGAAAAGAAAAAAGGGCAGAGCCAGAGACCTGGCTACTCCATGCACTGGGAAAAAGTGACAGCTGGGTAGCAAAGCACCAACCAGTTAAGACAAGCTGAGTGAATAAATAGGAGCAGTTCTGAATCACATGTGATAGGTCAGGCATAGAGATTGGATATCATCATTATCAGTACAACTATACAAGTAAAGAAACTAAACTTAGCGGGGTTACATGATTTGTCCTAGGTCCCATAATTTGCAAGAGGCAGCACTAAGCAAAGCTAACCAATCTACCCAACGTTTTAGGTCTCCAAATGATTACCCACATAACTAAGAGCAGCTTGGAATACTTGGCAAATACCACAGCAATACTCAGTGAGTTTGCTCTCTCTTTAATATGTGACCCACAGATATGTCTTCCCAGGAGTTCTGTTCAACTGAACATCATGTCTAACATTCAAAGACTGGGATACAGATTTCTGGAGAAGATACCATTGATCTGAAGGTAATGGATTGTCCTGGTAAGATTCTTGGCCTGAAACTAGACATGTTGGGGAGATGATGTTGGGAGTAAATGTAAGAATGCTAATATTATGGATTGTTAATTAAGCATCTACTAGGTGCTGTGTAGTTTGTGCCAAATTTCACATTTCATCTGCACAGCAATCCCTTTGAGGTAGATTGTATGATACAGATAAGGAAACAGCTTTGTCATCACAAAGTTTACTTTGTGTTTAGCTGTGGAAAATCACTCTCTTCATGAATATAGCAGTTGAGATTCAAATGCTAAGGCAACCTGACTTCAGACACTGTTCTGCTACTGATTATGGGTCAAAATGTTTCACTTTTTGGCTATCAGATGTGCCTGAAAGGTAAATATTCATGGGTTACATTTTAAGAGAGAACAAACTCACTGAGTATTACTGTGGTATTTTCCAAGTATGAAAGAATACTGTAAGAAAGAAATGACTGGGAGCTAGCCCATGGCCTGGTGGTTAAGACAGCTAGATTCCATATGACTAATTGTACAGTTCAAGCCCTGGACCCAGTGGCTTGAAAAATGTGTTGAGTGTGAGTGTATCCATGCTCAAATTCCCAAAAGGAGGGAGAAATGGAAGGGAAAAGATTACAACATGACCCTTTTCCATTGTGTGAAGAGGTGCTTTTTCACTTTCATTCTCTCTGTCTCCCTCTGTCTTTCTCTCACTCTCTGATGAGTACAGGAACCCCCTTCAGCAATTTTTTTTTTAAAAAGAAACAAAAGGAAGGAAAGAAGGGAAGTAGGAAGAGGGGAGGTGAGAAGGAAGGAAAGGAAGAAAAGGAAAGGACTGGATTATCTCTAAAGCAAGAGGTCAGGATGTCTCTCTTCTTCCACATGGAATTCTGTAGTTACTTTGACCTATGGGAATGGAGGAGCAGCCTTTCAACATTTTTTCAAGAGGCTATTCATGGAATAGACATATTCTGAGTATTTGTCACGTGGTGCACATTATACTAAAGACCAAGGCAAGACAAACTAGACACAGGCTCTCTCCTCAGATGCACCTGTTTTAGTGGGAGAGATAAGCATGTGAAGAAACACTTGTAATACAAGCTGTAATGACAGAGGTCTGCACTTGTGATGCGGGAACACATCTGCTCTATCAACTGACCCCAGTCTCAGGAGTAGGAATGTCTTCATGAGAGAGGTGATGAGTAGCATGAGCTTTGATACATACATTGAAGTTTCACAAGAAACAGGTCAAGGAAAAGGCAGTTTGGAAATTTCTATATAGGATTTTGAAAACATGAAGAGATTTCTGGTTTCTGCTTAGGTATAAAAAGTTGAAAGGAGGATTGTTCCCATTATACAAAACAGAAAAAGCTGGACACTCTACAAAATCATATTGGGTTGTCAGAAAAGCCATGATTTTCGTCCCATGTTTTTCTACGTTAAAGTGTGTCATCAGTTTTCTGACAACCCAATAGTTTCTTTTGACTCCATCAAAAATCTGAGATCACAGAGCAATCAACTATTAGGTCATTGGGAAAGTCATGACATATTTTTCTATGCAAAAATGTGTCATGACTTTCCTAACAACCCAATAGTTTGAAATTTCAAGTGACTTCAAGAAAAGACTAAATATGTGCACTGGTCAGTCTAGGATGGAGCATGGGAGAAATAAAAGTCTTCCATACAAGGGGAGGAAAAGTTAAAAATGTTCATAAATTACTCAAGTCTGAGTGAGAACTAGCATAGGAATAAAGAATTCTAGTGTACATGGGCAGTATGCAGTTGGCAGTCAAGCAGGGAATCTTTTCCACAGTCCTCATTGTATATAAACAACAAAGAATGGGGCAGGAATGAGACTAGGAAAAGGATCCTTCATAGCACAGGCCTGCCTGGTGAAAAAAAGAGCCACTGATAACAGAAAGATAGTAAAGTCCACCCAGATCTCCTATCTTGTATTAGTTTGCTAGGGCTGTTGTAACAAAATACCAGACTGAGTGACTTAGTGATAGATTTTTTTTTTTTCTCTTTCTCTCTCACAGTTCTGGAGGCTGTGATGAAAGTGGCAGCAGGGTTGGTTCGTCCTTAAGAGATGTGAGGGAGGATCTGTTATAGGTCTCTTTCCTGAGATTATAGGTGGTCATCATCCTATGTCTTCACATCATCTTCTCTCTGTGTATGTCAATGTCCAAATTTCCTCTTCTTATAAGGACACTGTCATATTGGGTTACGACTCACCCTAATGAGCAATGTTATCTTGATTAATTCTGTAGATAAAACTTGTCTCTAAATAAGCTCACATTCTAAAGAACTGGGACTTAGGAATTCAACAAATAGATGTTCGTGGGGCAAAGAAGGCATACTACAGCCTCAATCAGACCAGTGTAAATAAAAATAAATTAGGCTATTGAGGGAAGGACAGCAAACTCAGTGATTCTCATTGTGAGTGAAAGAAGAGAACAAAATAGACACCATCCCAATAACTCAGGAAGGGCAGGAAAAACTGTCCTAGGCTTAGACATAGAGACCACCTATTGTCTGAGGATGGCAAAATCACTGAAGAAGTTGTAGTCTAAGGGAAGCCTAAGACTAAGGCTCAACTAGAGCATTAGAGACACCTCCACCTCCCAGACCAAGATAGCAAATATCAAGAAACTAGGAATGGCAATTCACCTCTGACTGAGGCCAAAAGCATGGATAGAAAGTTCCTGAGACATACATATTGAGTCATTGGAAAAGTCATGATGTATTTCTCTATACAAAAATGCGTCATGATTTTTCCAGCAACCTAATAAATCCAGGCCACATAAATCACTATAATTCCAGGCCACTATAAAACAGTGGTTGGCAGACTACAGACAGCCCTCAGAACAAATCTAGCCTGAACTGTGTTTAGTTTCTAGCTTTACTAGATTTGAATTTTTAGGACAGGTTTACAGAAAAATTAATAATATACTACAGAGAGTTCTCATATACTCTACCTCATTGCCCATGACATTATAATCTAGAGACACTTTTTACAATTAATGAACAAATATTGATACATTCATTAGTTTCAGGAATTTCTCAAATATTTTAGATTTTCTATGCAGGCAGTCATCCTCTACAAACCATTTTACTTCTTTTTTTTTTTCAGTAGGTTTATATATATTTCCTTTTCTTGTCTTATTGCAATAACTAGGACTCTCAGCATAATGTTGAGTAGAAATGGTAAAAAGGGATATCCTTGCCTTGTTTTTGACTTTAAGTGAAAAGCAATCAGTTTTTAACCATTAAATATGATACTGGCTTTAACATTTTTGTAGATAGTCTAAGTCCTAGCCTAGTTAGACTTTCCCTATAGTCCTAGTTTGCTGAGTTTTGGTCATAAATTGGTGTGGAAAATAGCAAAAGAACATAAATCAATGAAAATGAAATGTTATTGCGATTTAGTTGACAATAGAGGAGCAAAAACAAATGCAACTAAAATAGAAGACAATAAGATTAATGTCTGAAATGGTAGTTTAAACTGATAAACTTCTAACCAGACTCCCCGCCCCAAAAAAAGACACAAATTCCAAATTTTATTAGGAATAAAAGGAGGATTGCACTATAAATTCTACAGACAATAAAATAATAGTAATAGAATATTACTATGTTATGTTTATAAATAATTTAAATAAAGTGGTCAAATTTCTTAAAAGACACAAATGGCTAAAGCTCACTCCAGGAAAAATAAGATAACTTGAATAGTCCTATTAAAATAATAAATTTTAAACTAAATATCTTTAACAAAAGTGAACTCCATACCCACATGGTTTCACTGGAGAACCTTATCCAACACTTAGGAATAAATCATACTAATTTCACACAATCTCTTCCAGAAAATAGACAAAGACAAGACACTTTCCAATTCATTTTATGAGGCCTGCATTACCCAAATACCAAAACTATAAAAAGACATTTCAAGAAAAAAAAACTACTCTTCATAAACATAGATTTTAAATCTTTTCTAAATTATACATTAAATTTGCAATGCATAAGAATAATAATATATTACAACAGGAGAAAGCTTATAACACAAATAATGAAACAAATTGTTTTACAGGATAAATTTTAAAATGATCTTTTTGTTATTGATGAAAAATGTATTTTAAAAATACCACAGAGGCTATATGGTTGTGTTTTAAAGACAATATAGTTTATGCTGTGTTGATAAGCTACAGTATGGAAAACTCAATACAGTATTTTTTAAGTGTTTATATTTTAAACTTGGCATCTAGAGAAGATTCTGATTCATATGTCACATGGGCCCAGCATGGCAGAATCACAAACATTTTGTTGCACAGTCTTTATAAAGTTTATACATACCTTAGTTACCTAGACAATAATGTATTACACCTTATAGTCTTTCTTTCATGCTTTGATCTGGAAGTGATGTTGTTATTATACCAGTCACATGTCCTTTTGCAAATAAATGGGATTGAAAATAATCTTCTAATGGTTATATTGACAGAATAGAATCATTTCCACAGCATGTATCTCTTTACTCAGTATTCCATTCTAACAAGTAGAGAATTATCTTCTCCTCTTTTTTGTATTTTTTTAATTTCTATTTTTTATACTTTAAATGTTACTTAGCTTACAAGGTGAATATTCCAACATGTGTATATTTCTCACCAGTGAGGTTCACCATACTAGAAAGTTATCTTCAATAGATAATAAATCATTTCTTTGTCCCATAAATGCCTTGCCTCTCTATTTTTCTCCTTAATGTCCTTCCTCAGACTCTACTCCTTCACCTGCCCTCTTCCCACACTGTATCTGGTATTCACGACCATTAAATTTTGGCCACAGAGTGCAGACACTCAATATATATTAAGTGGAGACATATAATGTTTCATCACCTGGCTTGCATCACTCAGCAGTAAATCTTCTATATTCATCCACTTTCTGTCAAAAGCCAGGGTCTTATTGTTTTTTTTGTTTGTTTTTTGGGGGTTTTTTGGGGTTTTTTTTGTGGCTCAGTAGTATTCCATAGAGTATATGTGCCTCAGTTTTTCAATCCATTTATCTGTTCGTGGGCATTTGGGTTGGTTCCATGTCTTAGCAATTGTGAATAATGCTGCAATAAACATGGATGTTCAAGCACTTTTCCAATGAAGAATTCTGTCCTTTAGGTAGATACCAAGAAGTGAGATTGCTGGATCATATGGTAGTTCTATCTGTAGGTCTTTGAGGACTCTCCAAATTGTTCTCCAGGGTGGCTGAACCAATTTACATGCCCACCAGCAGTGTAGGAAAGTTCACCTCTTACCACATTTTCAACAGCACTTATCATTTTCTGTTTTTTTGTTTTTGTTTTTGTTTTTTAAATCTTAGCCATTCTGACTGAGATTAGGCGTTATCTCATTGTGGTTTTGATCTGCATCTCCCTTACAATGAGAGATTATGAGCATTTTTTCATATGCCTTTTGGCTATTCATATGTCTTCCTTAGAGAGTGTTTTTTTCAACTCAGTCTCCCACCTTTTAATAGGGTTAATCACAGGACAGCTATCCTTTTCCAGGACAGCTGCTTGAATTCCTTTTGTATTCTGGTTATCAATCCCTTATCTGATGCATAGTTTACAAAAATATTTTCCCATTCTGAGGGCTGTCCATTCACACTAATTACTGTGTCTTTTGTCATGCAGAAACTTCTTAATCTGATGTAATCCCACTTGTCTATTTTTGGGATTATAGACTGTGTTTTGGGGAGGTCTTATTTAAGAAGTCTTTGCCTACTCCAATGTCTCCCAGACTTTCCCCAGTGTTTTCCAGCATCGGTTTTAAGTTTGAGGTCTTAGGTTTAGATCTTTGATCCACTTTGAGTTGATTTTTGTCAAAGGCGAGAGGCAGGGATTCAGATTCATCTTTCTGCAGCTGGATATCCAGTTTTCCCAGCACCATTTGCTAAAGAGGTTTTCCTTTTCCCACTGGATTGACTGGAACCCTTCATCAAAAAATCCATTGACTGTATGTGTGGGAGTTTATTTCTGGGGACTCTATCGTGTTCCATTGGTTCATCTGTCTATTTCTTGCCAATACCATGCTGTTTTGATTACCACAGCTTTGTAGTATATTTTTGTGTTAGGGAATGAGATACCACCCACTCCCGTCTTCTTGTGCAAGACTGCTTCGGCAATACAAGGTCTTTTATGATTCCAGACAAATTGTATGATTGTCTTTTCTAGATCTGTAAAGAATGTCTCTGATACATTGATTGGGATTGCATTAAATATGTACATTGATTTGGGTAGAATTGCCATTTTGATTATATTAATTCTTCCAATTAATTCACCCCAAGGACCATGGGATGTCCTTCCACATTTTTGTGTCATTTTCAGTTTCTTTTTTAAGCTTCTTATAGTTTTGCTTGTGGAGGTCTTTAACTTCTTTGGTTAGATTTATTCCTAGGTATCTTATATTTTTTGTGCTTATGGTAAGTGGAATTACTTTTTTCAGTTCTATCTCAGTCTGCCTCCTGTTCCTATATGGAAATGCTATAGATTTCTCTATGTTTATTTTGTATCCTGCAATTTTACTGTATTCATGTATTACTCCCAGGAATTTTTTTCATGGATACCATTGGGTCTTCTATGTATACAATCATGTTATCTGCAAATAGAGATAGTTTCATCTCTTCTTTTCCTATTTGAATGCCTTTTATTTTATTCTCTTTTCTGATTGCATTGGCAAGGACTTCCAGTACTGTACTGAAAAGGAATGGAGAAAGTGGACATCCTTGTCTTGTACCAGTTGTTAATGGAAAAGCTTTCTTTCAACTTTTTGTCATTCAGGATGATGTTATCTATAGGTTTTTCATAGATAGCTTTTATTTGTTGAGAAATTACCCTTCTATGCCAATTTTGCTGAGAGTCTTGCTCATGAAGGGATGTTGTATCTATCAAATGCTTTTTCTGTCATTTTTAGTCTATGTATGTCTTTTATTCATGAGATGCGTTTCTTGTAGGCAACATATAGAAGGTTTCTGTTTTTTTTCATCCATTCAGCCAGTCTGTGTCTTTTGATACAAGAATTTAATCCATTAACATTCAATATCATTATTTATATTTCTGGACTTGTCTTTACCTTTAAGTTGGCCATTGTCTTGGTTGTCTTTTATTCCCTTATTTCTGGCTGTTCATTCTTAGTTTTCCTGGGACAAGACTCTCTTCAGAGTTTCTTGAAGAGCTGGAAATTCTTTTATGTACATGCACCCAGCATGAGTTTTAAGACACTGGGTCTGGGACTTGAACCATGGCCAACTATGTGGGAGTCTAGTGACATAACCATTAAGCCATCTGCTAGTCCTGATAGAACTTCTTTTTTAAAAAGCATAATAGACTATCTTTATGATGTTGAGTAAAGACAAGACATTTTAGATACATCACCAAAAGCTTAAGGCATTTAAAGAAAATAACTGATTATTCAGACTTCATCAAAATTAACACCTTTTACTCTATATGAGTGCCTGTCACAATGATGAAGAAACAAACCACAAAGTAGGAGAAAATACAAAAATTCTTATCTAAAAAAAAAGTATTGGTATCTACAATAGAATACATTTAAAAACTTAAAAAAAAGTTAACAAGCAAATGTTTTTGATGGGTAAAAGATTTGAGAAGATATTTCACCAAAAATATTATTAAAATGGCAAGTAAGGACAGGTACTGATACTAAGCATTCCCGTTATTAAGATAACACAAATTAAAACATAATGAGATGCCACTACATGCTTAGTAGAATGAGGGAGGAAAAGGAAGTCAATATCCTATTCTGACGAGGATGCACAATTACTAGAGCTTAAATTCTGGTGG
>NW_006159579.1:7282528-7285364 GCF_000334495.1 Tupaia belangeri chinensis | reverse complement strand
TGCGCGCAGGAATTCAAACTTGTTTTTCTGCTTTGGAAACTAGTTGGTCATTTTCTTGTAAAGTTAAACTACATACTTACCTTACAACTCAGCAGTATCTTCCCTTGTTACACAAGTGAAATGAAAACATAACTTTCTCAGAAACCTGTATGCAAAAAGGTTGTAGTGGCTTTTCATAATCACCAGAGCTACAGATGACCCAATGTCCTTTAATGGATGAATGGAGTCACAGGGCATAGCATGTGTATAAAATAGAATACTATGCCACAATAAAATGAGTAAGCTACTGATACAATGAGAATAAGCCTTGGATACACTAGACTAGATTTTTTTAAAAAGCCAGGGACCAGCAGTTAACGTAATGGCTATGTTGCTGGACTCCCACGTAGTCAACCGCGGTTCGTGTCCCGGACCCGGTGGCTTAAAACTTACGCCGAGTGCGTGTGCGTGTGTGCCCAAGATCCCAAGAGGAGAATGGAGGAGAAGGGCTTGCGGTGTGGCCATCCCCCCGGGGGGTGATTTCTCGCTTTCTGTCTCTCTCTTTCTCTCTTTCTGGTGAGTGCACGCACCCTATAGCAAAAATCTCTCCAAAAAAAAAATAATAATAAATAAATAAGTGCAAAGACAAATGAGAGGGCTTGCAATTTTGGAGAAGTTAGACATTTAGAGTGGTGGTCACGGGCGCATGTGCGTGCCAAGATCCCAAGAGGAGAATGGAGGAGAAGGGATTGTGGCGTGGCCATCCCCCCGGGGGGGTGATTTCTTGCTTTCTGTCTCTCTGCCTCTCTCTGTCTTTCTGGTGAGCGCACATGCCCTATAGCAAAAACTCTCCCTCCTCCCGCAAAAAAAAAGACATTTAGAGCCCTAGAGATTGCCATGTATGAGTTGTGGGATTAGATTAGTACAGGTAGGAAGTATGTGGATTGGGAATGACCTCCCATAAACCATTCCATTATCTTCAGCAAGGGCAGTTCTCAAACATAAAACTTTTAAAGGAACCAGAGTAATAAGTATGCATGTGAGAGAAATATTTTGTAATGGATTTGCTTATAAGAAAAAATAAATATCTGAAATTCCACCAGTTTCTGAGTTACCAGAACAACTTTAAAATCTGTTGTAGTTGGTATTCCAAATGCAAATAGACATTTCTTTTTATGTGTATGGTTATGTTATACAAAAAAATCACTTTATATTAGTAGTTCATACTGAGTGCTTATATTTTCTGATATCGAATTTGGATTTTAGTTTTCCACGCAGCTCTTTTTGGTTCAAAATTCCTCTAACAGGTCTTTAGTAATTTAGTTCTTAGTTAGTTGATATATGTTATTAGTACGACCATGATTATTTCTTTTCAAAATCCAATCTTGTCTTCCTCTTGCTATCTTATTGATTGTTCATTTTCCCATATCATCTATAAGAGATTCTATTACATGTGTATTGACAGTCCACATTCAATGTCAAATTTTCTAGCATTCCTTTCATTTCTTTATTTATTACTAATCTCTGTGTTCCTTTATTTCTTGGGGTTAGTTTCTGCTTAGCTAATTCAATTTTCCACACTGTCAATTCTACTTGTTAATGCCTCCAGTGATTATTTTAATTGTTCTATACAATTTAAGTTCTATTCCACCCTATTTTCCCTCAATCCTTTCTTGCTTAATGAAAATGATATCTCAATTTCTATCTTAGGGAATGAGTTATAGCATACTTTTATAATCCAGAGTGTGTATGTTGAACTTAACATTTATTTTAAACTATAGTTTCTTTGGAGTTCCTGATAGTTAAGAGCCCAAGAGACCTGTGTCCCAATGTCAGTTCTGCTTCTCACAGTCCGTGAAAATTTGGGTCAGGTTCTCTTAATTTTCTTGTAGTAAATGCTGTTGATACTCAGCCCCAGTGTGCCCTCAGCCCACTAGATTTCCCAGCTTCACATATAAAGCGCCTGCATCTTCTACCTTTTATGTTTGAGGTCTTTCTCCAAGCCATAGGAACCTGCTATCCCAAACTCAAGTCAATGCAGAAGTTATAAGTGGGGGGTAAGGGGTGGGGAAATTAGCTCCCCAGAGCAATCCTCAAACCTAGGAGATGAGAGGTAGTCCTCTGGTGAAATAATCCTGAGATCTAGATTCTATGCAGTTTTTCAGAGACTATCTAACAGAAGGTAGTTTAGTGACTTTTCTACCTTTCTGGTCTTGTATTTTGTACTTTCCTATTTGTGAATTCTAGAATTGCTGCCCAAATAAACTATCAACATCTAAGTTTTTGTCTCAAGATTTTAGAGCAATCTAAATTAATATAAGTATGTAACTGCCTCTTACCCCTGCTCTCTGGAGCTCCTCCATTGGTTTCAGAGAAAGAATTTCTCTTTGTCTATTTACTTTAACCATGAATCTCCAGATGCTATTCTTTCCTGTGTGGTATTCAAGTGGCCCATTCTAAAATATGTAGTAATTATCTATGAGACTAGATGCTGAGGTCCCCAAGTCCCTAAGAATCAAGTTCTATCCACCCTACACATCCAATGGCAGTGAGGAATAGATAGTTAACTAATGGTTACAAAAAATTATACATTATACCCAACACTTATTATCTTATACATTTCTCTAAAAAGTTGGAATATTATTTTTTATCCTAGGAATTGTGAATTCAGGGATTGTGTTAAACTCCAAAAACAGTCATTATTTATTTCCTTGGGGTATATGTGTGTGTGTGAATACACACATATATATTATATATACATATGTATATGGTGTATGTGTGTGTGTGTGTGTGTGTGTGTATATATATATATATATATATATATATATATATGTAGAGAGAGAGAGAGAGAGCGCAT